>NC_143048.1:14000000-14052500 GCF_057628025.1 Oncorhynchus mykiss
CCAAGTGGCGTCGGGAGCAACTGCTTGCATTACCACTCTACTATGTCTATCTGTCATGGCTTTTGTGCCATCAGTACAGATACCAACACATTTTGACCACCAAATTCCATTTGATGTCACAAAGCTGTCCAGTACTTTAAAAATATCCTCTCCTGTTTTCCTGGTTTCCAGTGGTTTTCAGAAGAGGAAGTCTTCCTTAATATCCCTTATGCACATTCCATGATCGAACGTTCTAAACACACTTCCTATCGGTTTGGCAATTTCCAGTCAGTCTAGTTGTTATCGACGATATAACGTTACTACCACTATGTCGCAGTTTTTTACTAGGTGTCTTCAGGCCTCAAATTAATATTAATGATGTACATTGAATTGTTAAATCAGCCTCCGAGACTCCAGCTAGCAAGAATGAAAAGGGGTTCAAGATGTATATAGGAAGCTACATAGACAACTATGAAGGTGAGTACCAAGTCAATGACAGATATGACGACAATCAGTAGCTAGCTAATTTAACTACTAACTGTAGCTAGCTAGTTACTTCGTAAAATGATGTAACGTTGACAGAATCTACCTGAGAATGTGTGTATTTTCGTTAGCTTGGTTAAGTTATGCTTGCTAGCTATATTTGCTAGCTAAAAATAATTGTTATTCATGTCTTCTACACAGTATCTAACAAAGATACATTGACATGGGGAGATCACTGTGAGGGCTGCCTGTCACAGGTCCATGAGGAAGAGTGAAAAGCCGCACAGCATGAGAGTAGGGAAAGGTTATAGATGGCTACTAGGGACCTCGTTAAACATCTCCTGTGAGACACTGTCATCATGTTCAAAATGTGTTTAATCTTATCAGTAGATAGATATTAATGATGGGTCCCAATCCCAATTTAGAATTGCCCACTTAACAGGTTATTTGGTAAAGATCTGTTGATGCAGTGTTTGGTAATTGTGTTACTGAGACACAATGTATTCCTGTATAGTTAAGAGCCCCTAGTTAAGAAGACTAGACACTACTATGTTTATTGTTATTTATGGGCCGCATCATTCTTGTTTCTCACTTCAGTCTTTCATCACACTTATCTTCACAGATGGTGTTAAAGCACTGTGTTGCAGGAAGTGCTCTGTGCAATCATCTGGTGGCCCTTCTTTACCAGACAGCACACTACTCTCAACTAAACATTCCTGCTGCACCACCAGTTCACAGCTGCACAGACACAGAACAGCATTGGCACAAGCCAAGAACACTTGTGAGTATATCAATATCCATTAAAAAATGCACCTGAAAAGTATTCAGCCTATGTAACAGTAAATCCTTGTTAATTAGGGTGTGAAGCCAGGTCCGGTTGGTGGGATAGAGTTCTGTAAACCTACTAACTCGTGGGTCCGGCTGGTGGGATAGAGTTCCGTAAACCTATTAACTCGTGTGCTGATGGAATAAGGTAAGTTGGAGGTTCCTAGAATGGAAACATTATACAAAACATTTTCTTGTGATTGTATCCAGATGATAAGCCTAAACAGTGGTGTCTTTACGATGTAATGACAAATGTTTGGGACAAAGACTGGGGGGAAATATATAATCTATAATATATATATTTTAATTCATTTTATTTGAAATTTTGGGCTTGTGCTGTTTCTGGAAAAGTTACATGAGTCTTTGTCACAGTAATCTCTCCAACCTGGTGTTAAGGTTTTAAATGTTTTGCAGAAGTTCTCTCTACAAAGCACTCAATGGATACATGCCTGACATGGACCTTCTCCGCGTCTGCCAACGTATGCCAACTTTTCTCCACTTTACTGCCCCTCTTGTGACAACAATGGAAAAGTCAGCTGACGTGCCCCTGGTTGAGTCCTCCTTTGGGCCAGTGCAATGCGGCAGTGTTCTGTCCTATCAGCTTCCACAGCCAAAGACCCATGAAATTGTGAAGATTGCTGATGCCCCTTCTCCACCAATACTTCCATTAGATGGCTACAAGCTTCAGGCTTCCCAGTGTGCTTACGTCCTTAGCCATCAGGAGCAGTTCCACCTCAAGGAATTAGAGACAACCTACGAGATGTCACAAAGTTGTTGCTACAAGGGAGCAGAGCAGCAGCCCGGAATGGCATCAGCTCAGGAAATGGCAAACCTCGTTTCCGAGAGGTTTGCCATGTCCGAGAGGTTTTCCGGGGAGAGACCTCAGCTGTTTAAGGGATCTGGTATGCAGACCATGAAGATGAAGAGGGGGCTAGCCATGGAGCCAGTGGCTGTACAGGAGTACTGCACACTGAAGAATGTTAACTTCTCTCCGTGTGGCTTCGTGGTGCACCAAGATGCTCCATGGTTAGGATCCTCTCCAGATGGAATCATATTTGATCCCAGTGTAAGACCACACTTTGGACTCTTAGAGGTCAAGTTATGCTGACTGCCCTTACCTAAAGATACAGAATGGAGAGCTGAAGTTGAAGAGATCTCATGCTTACTACTGGCAGGTGCAAGGTCAAATCCTTCTCACAGGTTGTAGCTGGTGTGGCTTTGTCATCTGTGCACAGGAGGACATCCTAGTTGAAAGGATATATAAAGATCTACAGGTTTCAAAAACTATAAGAGAGAAGTTGACCACTTGTATTTTTTACCACTACTTGCAGAAGTGTCTCTCGCACCGGAATGGATCCCCTGCATGGGTGCCAAGTTTAGTGGTTTTATGAAAAATAAGTATTGATGTTCTTGTGAAGAAATCTACAGTAGAATAGATTTGTTTAAAAAAATGTATTTCAGCAAATGTTCAACAGTTCAGTTAATCAATTACACATCTCTAACATTGTATTCAATCTTGCATTCTGGCTGTACTGTGTTTACTTGATTTCTTTCCCCCAACCCTGTTACTCATTGCCTAATTAAAGCCAATTCAAGATCCACACAAACTGATATTCACTACAACACACTACAACACAAATGATTGATACATGTCGTAGATAAACAAATGATTATTTTGCTGCTAGCAAATAAACATGTACATTTACACTGGCTTGGCCCATGCTCTGGACCGGATCAGAGACGGCACAGTCCATAGGCAGCGCACCTTGTTCTTCACCACCCTCAGTCGGAGCAGGAGGTTTCAGTCTTCTTTCCCAAACACCAGGTCTCTTTTGAATTTGCCAGTTCCACGACAGTAATAACAACACCTATTTTTAAGTATTGTCGCCCCCCAATTTTTCCCTTGACAAAGTCACTTTCGACGAAATGTGTACTACACAGTAAAGTTGTCACGACGTACTGCCACTAACCACCTTTTTCTGAGCTCGACATCGACTGGGAAACGATGGAAGCTCACAATACCATGACATTTGGAAGAACCTGAATACAGAGGCACTGAACAATGTTCATTAGCACCTCCTTCGCGGGGCTGAAATTTAAACGTAGTCATTGCGAACTATTTCAGTCAGAGATGCATCGACGATAGCTAGTAAGCTAAGGATAAAAACAATAGCAGAACTCGCTCCGGAAGTCATCATCCCGGTCGGAAGTAAATTAGAACGTTGGAGGCGGAATAATGCATAGAGCCTATTGACCCCCATAAACGTGACGGACATATACCAGGAGCTGTGCCAGGCCCGCCACGTCTGTTGACTCATCCAGCTGTAACAGACATATACCAGGAGTTGTGCCAGGCCCACCATGTCTATTGACTCATCCAGCTGTAACAGACATATACCAGGAGTTGTGCCAGGCCCACCATGTCTATTGACTCATCCAGCTGTAACGCATAGAATTCACTGGCTTGTATGGAAAGCAGGTATTGTTTCAAAACATCTCCTGCCATGTCACTGCTGTGTTGTGATACAGTGTTGTTTGATGAAGGCATTGTCTGTATAGTTTTTTGGGCTTTTTCCCCCAGCATTGTCCCAGCCATATCCATGGCAGCAGGAAGAATTAAGTCCTCCACAATAGTATGGGGCTTCCCTGTCCTAGCTACTCGGTAGCTCACCATATAATACTCTTCTAGCCCCTTCTTATTAATGGTATCTGTTGCTTTTATATATGTGTTACTACTCGAAAGACGTCTTTATTCTCGCTCCAAAAACTTTTGATGTGTCTATGGACCCGGGCCTTACTTTTTTTAAACCATTTATCATTTTTTCGAGCAAACGGCATGAGCAGCAGCTTCATTTGGCTACATACGCGAGAGAGGAACGGTTAATGTGATTGGATGTTAATTATTTGACTAGGCTACCTGTATTTGACATTGTGTTGTTATTTCGCTGAACACTAGATGGTTGAATTTTATTTTGGGCAGTGAAACGAGGCTATTCAGGCGAGAGAAAAAAAACACGCAAATGTATAGCCCCGTTGGAAAATATAAATGGACTGTTAGGGGAGAAAAAAAAAGAGACAGTTGATCCGGGACAGAGAGGACTCTGGCCGGCGCTAATTCATAGGGTAATTAGTTTCTGCTGCTGTTTTCTGCTCCTTCCATTACGTGACGTCTTGATCTGCCCACGACAAGCAGGTCTAACGACCTAGCTGGGGATCTGCTTGGCAGCACAGTTGTGCAACACTTATTGCTATAATTGATTATAACTGTACATTACTGTTTCCTTTCCTTTCCTCCCCTTCCACTGACCCTCACCTTGATCTCCTTGCAGGTCTCTCCGGGTTTGAACACCAGCGTTCCCTCGCTGTACTCGTAGTCGGACCCAGCATTGGCTGAGCCGTCCTCGGTCCGGTAGTCTACATAGAAGGTGCTCTCCCCCAGGCCCCCTTGACACACCACAGCCAGCCTCAGTACGCCACAGTTCTCCATACACTGGCTGTGGGTGCTCTCGAACGCCAGGCGGCTGCACTCAGCCAGGTCGTCGTCCTCGCAGACCACTTCCTCGTCTACGGCGGCGGCGCGGCGGGAGTGGTCGGCGGCGTGCCTCTTGAGCACATTGCCGGCGCCGGTCATCATGCGCGTAGCCTGGATGCGGTAGAAGGCGCGGCTCTTCTGTTGATGGAGGAGGGCGTAGTAGTTGGCAAGATCTACCAGCTGATCCAGCTCCTTGTCCGGAAACTTCTGCTTCAGCTGCTTCAGGATGCGGATCACCTGGGGGCAGAGGAACAGGGGGTGAAAAAGAGGGACACAGACACAAACTTTCTCTCTGTGTCGAGGTTGTGTAACTTTTGTAGGTTCAGCACATTAGTAGCTCTTAATAGTCTCATTTGCTTGAGTGTGTTTGTATGTGTGGTTGAGGTGAGTATCTACAGTATGTGGGTGTTCATGAACTGCCTGAGTGTGTCCTCTTCATCTCTTTTTACTCTCTCTAACCCTACTGTGCCTTTATATATTCCAGAGAGGGCCTATGTACATGAACGGAATGAGTGTATCCTTTATAACTCTTCATCTCTCTCCCTCTCCATACTGTACCTGTATCCCTCTTTCTCTCCCCCTGATGTACTTGAATCCCTCTAACAGCAGGTCTCTCTCTCTCTCACCTCCTTGCGGCTCTCGTCCAGCTCCTTGGTATTCTCTACGGTCACCATGGTGCTGTTGGAGTTGGGCAGGTAGGCCACGGTGCCCGCCGCATTGTTGGCCCCATCCTGGAAGTTCTCACTGGGCATCATTCCCACCCCCCCTCCACTCTGAGGGAACTTTCCGTCCATAATCATCTCGAAGCCTTTCGGGGTTGTGTCCCCCTCAGTCTCCACGACGATGCCGTGCTTGTCGGCGCGGTAACGCTTGGCCATGTACTTGTAGAAGAGCAGACGTCGGTCGGCGATCCAGGCCAGGATCACACACACTGGGAAGTAGAACAGGGTGACCAGAGCCTCCCACACCTGAACACACACACACAAAGACAGGGGACCATTACAAGACATACATCCAAACTGGAAGGGGGTTGATTGTTTGGTTACACACACACATACAGTATCTATTCACATTTGCTAACACACACACACACAAAAGTGTACCTCCACTACTCCGGGTGAGATGACAGAGAGGATGAGGAAGAGCCAGATATAGGCGAAGATACTCCAGAAGGCTGTGATGAAGAACACACGCAGGTGTTTGATCTTCCTGGTCTCTCCTTCAGGGATGACCCACACACAGATGGCGATGATCACAAACATGTTGAAGGCGGCGCTGCCCACGATGGTGCCAGGGCCCAGCTCACCCGCCTCAAACCCGTGCCCACACACCTAACACCGGGAGACAGAGGAGAGAGACTTTTGAAGAACTTTTCCTTTTGGAGAACTTCTGTGCAGTATAAATCAAAAAGGTCATGTCATAAAAAGGCCAAATGTTATGTTGGTAAGATTTGACAATAACTTTAAAGTAGATATTCGTTTCTTTTGTCATTTTCAACTTCATTCCAGTACTAGTATACACTGCAACACTGATATGTTGTCGCTGGGGGGAGAGTTTTTGATGTGACACCCACTTATGAGTTGTGCTCGGGGAGTCTTTATGACACGACACCCACCTCTATGACAGACAGCAGGATCTCTGGGGCGGAGGAGCCTAGAGCCATCAGAGTCAAGTTGGACACAGTCTCGTTCCAGATACGTACAGTGGCCACAGATGTCTCACCGCTTGGCATGGTGATGGTCACGTCCTTCTCCTGCAGGACAGACAGAGAGGGGTCTCACACACACACATGAATGCATACATACACACACATGCGCTCACACACAGGTCATCACTCTATTCCCCCCATACCATTCCAGTATCTCACCACCAGACTCATACATATCTTAATCTCATCTAGCCAGTTACTGTAAAAAAACAACTGCTCATAGGCCAGAGATGGTAGTGGGAGTAGTAGTGGGAAGCTACAGATTTCTTTCTTCTCCACATATAAGCATGACGGATGGTATTTACAGTATCCTACCATCAGGGAGGATGCAACCCTGACTCCCTGACAGAAGGGAAGGGGACAATCTGTTATTCTAATCTAGTGATGGGGGGCTATGGAGACTCAAGTTTTATTAGTCGTATGTAAGGGATACACATGGTATACAACGTCCTACAAAATGCTGACTTGCAGGTTCCTTTACATTGACAGTGACCTTGATATGTAGGGTTGGTTGATTTTACTGAAGTGGGCTAAGTCAGGGTCACAGTGTTTCTTGGTAGTCTTAAAAAATCTACTTTCAAACAAAAGTATAGACCTCACACACACATGGTTATGGGCTTAAAAAAGAAGACATCTGTACAATGTCAGATATAGAGTTGAAATCTATTCAATTTTGAGATTGCATCCCAGTATTACCCCTTATATCATCACAGCAGACTGAAATGTAACAAAACCGTTTAATATAGAAACCTGATGTTTATTAATGATGAAATTATAAAAAAATATGAATAACATTCCACCCACGAGGCCACTAACTCATTTGACTGCCAGAAATGGCTACGCCATCCCTCAATCCCCATCCCTCCATATCCCCATCCCTCCATATCCCCATCCCTCAATATCTCAATATCCCCATCCCTCCATCTGCCATCCCCATCTCACCATCCCTCCATATCCCCATCCCTCAATCCCCATCCCTCCATCTCCCCATCCCTCCATATCCCCATCCCTCCATATCCCCATCCCCATCCCTCCACATCTCAATATCCCCATCCCTCCATCCGCCATCCCCATCTCACCATCCCTCCATATCCCCATCCCTCAATCCGCATCCCTCTATCTCCCCATCCCTCAATCCCCATCCCTCTATCTCCCCATCCCTCAATATCTCAATATCCCCATCCCTCCATCCGCCATCCCCATCTCACCATCCCTCCATCTCCCCATCCCTCAATATCTCAATATCCCCATCCCTCCATCTCCCCATCCCTCAATATCTCAATATCCCCATCCCTCCATCCGCCATCCCCATCTCACTATCCCTCCATCTCCCCATCCCTCAATATCTCAATATCCCCACTCCTCCATCTCCCCATTCCTCAATATCTCAATATCCCCATCCCTCAATATCCCCATCCCTCCATCTCCCCATCACTCAATATCTCAATATCCCCATCCCTCCATCCGCCATCACCATCTCACCATCCCTCCATATCCCCATCCCTCCATCTCCCCATCCCTCAATATCTCAATATCCCCATCCCTCCATCCGCCATCCCCATCTCGCCATCCCTCCATATCCCCATCCCTCCATATCCCCATCCCTCAATATCTCAATATCCCCATCCCTCCATCCGCCATCCCCATCTCGCCATCCCTCCATATCCCCATCCCTCAATCCCCATCCCTCCATCTCCCCATCCCTCAATATCTCAATATCCCCATCCCTCCATCCGCCATCCCCATCTCGCCATCCCTCCATATCCCCATCCCTCCATATCCCCATCCCTCCATTACTTTCCAAGATGGCGTAGCAGTCAGACGTCTTGTCCTGTCGTGTCCCTTGTATATATCTTTTTACATATTTTTCTTCGCATATCTTTTAAAAATATTTTCCTAAACCTCAACTTTGAAATACTCTCCTGCAACCCGCCTCACCCAATGTGGCGTGGATCTGCTTTTTCTAAAGTATTTCTATATACTTCGGATCTGGAATCCCTCAACTGAAGCTAGCCAGCTACCTACCGACCAGCTATCAGCTGGCAAACCATTGCTAGCGGTCATCAGCTAACCTTTAGCTCGGAAATCTCTCGCCAGTTCGAACAACGTGACTCAAACCAGAGCATAACGGACCTATTTCTCTCCATTTCCCTGGATTCCTACCGCAAACTCTGAACATTTTCATCTGGATCTTCGCAACTAGCTAACCGCAATCCCGGGTGACCACTCCTGGCTAGCGCTTCCATTCCGGAGCAAGCACCAATTAGCCTGAAGCTAGCCCGGCCAGGGCTCCTGTGATACCACCGAATCCCAATCCTGGGCTACAATATCCGGACCCCTTCTACTGCCGGTACGGGGCACAGAACCCCGCCGATCCTCTACGACTGGAATACCGATATAATCTGCCTGATGATTCCAACAGGCCCCTCGGGCGCGACGCCCGCTGAAGGCCCATTCTGTTAACCTGCTAGGCCTGCTAGCTACCTAGAGCTACTTGGAACCCTACTAACTCCACGACTGGTCTATCGACGTGACCGCACAAAGAGGAAAAAACAGACTTACCCCCATCGCGACAGGCATCGGCCTGCTAACTGTCTGAATCGCCGTGTTCCCAGTCAGCCCAACCACTCACTGGACCCATATGTTCACTTGGCTATGCATGCCTCTCTCTAATATCAATATGCCTCTTCCATTACTGTCCTGGTTAATGATTCATGTCTTATTTCACTGTAGAGACTCTAGCCCTGCTCAATATGCCTTAACCATGTTTTACACTACCTACATATGCGATGACAGCACCTGGTTTAAACATCTCTAGAGACTATATCTCTCTCATCATTACTCAATGCCTAGGTTTACCTCCAATGTACTCACATCCTACCTACTTTACACTTTGCCTTGAATCTATGCTATTGTGCCCAGAAACCTGTTCCTTTTACTCTCTGTTCCAAACGTGCAAGACAGCCAGTTCGTATAGCATTTAGCCGTACCCTTATCCTTCTCCTCTTCTGTTCCTCTGGTGATGTAGAGGTTAATCCAGGTCCTGCAGTGCCTAGCTCCACTCCCCAGGTGCTCTCATTTGTTGCCTTCTGTAACCGTAAAAGCCTTGGTTTCATGCATGTTGACATTAGAAGCCTACTACCTAAGTTTGTTTTACTCACTGCTTTAGCACACTCTGCCAACCCGGATGTTTTAATCGTGTCTGAATCCTGGCTTAGGAAAACCACCAAAAACCTTAATCTCCATCGCTAACTATAACATTTTCCGCCAAGATAGAACTGCCAAGGGGGGCGGTGTTGCAATCTACTGCAAAGATCGCCTGCAGAGTTTGGTATTACTATCCAAGTCTGTTACCCAAACAATTCGAGCTTCTACTAAAAATGAACCTTTCCAGAAACAAGTCTCTCTCTGTTGCCGCTTGCTATAGACCTCCCTCTGCCCCCAGCTGTGCCCTCGAAACCATATGTGAATTGATTGCCCCCAATCTATCTTCTGAGCTCGTGCTACTAGGTGACCTAAACTGGGGCATGCTTAACACCCCGGCCATCCTACAATCCAAGCTTGATGCTCTCAATCTCACAGAAATTATCAATGAACCTACCAGGTACAACTCCAAATCCGTAAACACTGGCTCACCATCTTAAATAAGCATGCCCCATTCAAACAATTTAGAACTAGGAATAGATATAGTCCTTGGTTCACTCCAGACCTGTCTGTCCTTGACCAGCACAAAAACATCCTGTGACGTTCAAATCAAATCAAATCAAAATTGATTTGTCACATACACATGATTAGCAGATGTTAATGCGAGTGTAGCGAAATGCTTGTGCTTCTAGTTCCGACAATGCAGTAATAACCAACGAGTAATCTAGCTAACAATTCCAAAACTACTACCTTATACACATAAGTGTAAAGGGATAAAGAATATGTACATAAAGATATATGAATGAGTGATGGTACAGAGCGGCATAGGCAAGATGCAGTAGATGGTATCGAGTACAGTATATACATATGAGATGAGTATGTAAACAAAGTGGCATAGTTTAAAGTGGCTAGTGATACATGTCAACATAAAGATGCAGTAGATGATATAGAGTACAGTATATACGTATACATATGAGATAAATAATGTAGGGCATGTAAACATTATATTAAGTAGCATTGTTTAAAGTGGCTAGTGATATATTTTACATCAATTCCCATCAATTCCCATTATTAAAGTGGCTGGAGTTGAGTCAGTGTGTTGGCAGCAGCCACTCAATGTTAGTGGTGGCTGTTTAACAGTCTGATGGCCTTGAGATAGAAGCTGTTTTTCAGTCTCTCGGTCCCAGCTTTGATGCACCTGTACTGACCTCGCCTTCTGGACGATAGCGGGGTGAACAGGCAGTGGCTCGGGTGGTTGTTGTCCTTGATGATCTTTATGGCCTTCCTGTGACATCGGGTGGTGTAGGTGTCCTGGAGGGCAGGTAGTTTGCCCCCGGTGATGCGTTGTGCAGACCTCACTACCCTCTGGAGAGCCTTACGGTTGTGGGCGGAGCAGTTGCCGTACCAGGCGGTGATACAGCCCGACAGGATGCTCTCGATTGTGCATCTGTAGAAGTTTGTGAGTGCTTTTGGTGACAAGCCAAATTTCTTCAGCCTCCTGAGGTTGAAGAGGCGCTGCTGCGCCTTCTTTCGCGATGCTGTCTGTGTGGGTGGACCAATTCAGTTTGTCTGTGATGTGTACGCCGAGGAACTTAAAACTTACTACCCTCTCCACTACTGTTCCATCGGTGTGGATAGGGGGGTGTTCCCTCTGCTGTTTCCTGAAGTCCACAATCATCTCCTTAGTTTTGTTGACGTTGAGTGTGAGGTTATTTTCCTGACACCACACTCCGAGGGCCCTCACCTCCTCCCTGTAGGCCGTTTCGTCGTTGTTGGTAATCAAGCCTACCACTGTTGTGTCGTTCGCAAACTTGATGATTGAGTTGGAGGCGTGCGTGGCCACGCAGTCGTGGGAGAACAGGGAGTACAGTAGAGGGCTCAGAACGCACCCTTGTGGGGCCCCAGTGTTGAGGATCAGCGGGGTGGAGATGTTGTTACCTACCCTCACCAACTGGGGGCAGCCCGTCAGGAAGTCCAGTACCCAGTTGCACAGGGCGGGGTCGAGACCCAGGGTCTCGAGCTTGATGACGAGTTTGGAGGGTACTATGGTGTTAAATGCTGAGATGTAGTCGATGAACAGCATTCTCACATAGGTATTCCTCTTGTCCAGATGGGTTAGGGCAGTGTGCAGTGTGGTTGAGATTGCATCGTCTGTGGACCTATTTGGGCGGTAAGCAAATTGGAGTGGGTCTAGGGTGTCAGGTATGGTGGAGGTGATATGGTCCTTGACTAGTCTCTCAAAGCACTTCATGATGACGGAAGTGAGTGCTACAGGGCGGTAGTCGTTTAGCTCAGTTACCTTAGCTTTCTTGGGAACAGGAACAATTGGTGGCCCTCTTGAAGTATGTGGGAACAGCAGACTGGGATAGGGATTGATTGAATATGTCCGTAAACACACCAGCCAGCTGGTCTGCGCATGCTCTGAGGGCGCGGCTGGGGATGCCGTCTGGGCCTGCAGCCTTGCGAGGGTTAACACGTTTGAATGTTTTACTCACCTCGGCTGCAGTGAAGGAGAGTCCGCATGTTTTGGTTGCGGGCCGTGTCAGTGGCACTGTATTGTCCTCAAAGCGGGCAAAAAAGTTATTTAGTCTGCCTGGGAGCAAGGCATCCTGGTCCGTGACTGGGCTGGTTTTCTTTTTGTAGTCCGTGATTGACTGTAGACCCTGCCACATACCTCTTGTGTCTGAGCCGTTGAATTGCGATTCTACTTTGTCTCTATACTGACGCTTAGCTTGTTTGATTGCCTTGCGGAGGGAATAGCTACACTGTTAGTATTCGGTCATGTTTCCGGTCACCTTGCCCTGATTAAAAGCAGTGGTTCGGGCTTTCAGTTTCACGCGAATGCTGCCATCAATCCACGGTTTCTGGTTTGGGAATGTTTTAATCATTGCTATGGGAACGTTCTGCATTAGCATCGAATAGCCCCTGTGATATGAAACTTTTCAGGGAAGTTATGAACAAATATACACAGGCAGTTAGGAAAGCTATGGCTAGCTTTTTCAAACAGAAATTTGCATCCTGTAGTACGAACTCAAAAACGTTCTGGGACACTGTAAAGTCCATGGAGAATAAGAGCACCTCATCCTGAGGCTAGGAAACACTGTCACCACCGATAAATCCACTATAATTGAGAATTTCAATAAGCATTTCTCTACGGCTGGCCATGCTTTCCACCTGGCTACCCCTACCCCGGCCAAATGCCCGGCACCCTCCACAGCAACCCGCCAAAGCCCCCACCATTTCTCCTTCACGCAAAAACAGATAGCTGATGTTCTGAAAGAGCTGCAAAATCTGGACCCCTACAAATCAGGCGAGCTAGACAATCTGGACCCTCTCTTTCTGAAATTATCTGCCGAAATTGTTGCAACCCCAAATTACTAGCCTGTTCAACCTCTCTTTCGTATCGTCTAGATTCCCAAAGATTGGAAAGCTGCCGCGGTCATCCCCCTCTTCAAAGGGGGTGACACTCTAGACCCAAACTGCTACAGACCTATATCTATCCTACCCTGTCTTTCTAAGGTCGTCGAAAGCCAAGTTAACAAACAGATTACTGACCATTTCGAATCCCACAGTACCTTCTCCGCTATGCAATCTGGTTTCAGAGCTGTTCATGGGTGCACCTCAGCCACGCTCAAGCTCCCAAACGATCTCATATCCGCCATCGATAAGAGACATTACTGTGCAGCCGTATTCATCGACCTGGCCAAGGTTTTCGACTCTGTCAATCACCACATTCTTATTGGCAGACTTGACAGCCTTGGTTTCTCAAATGATTGCCTCGCCTGGTTTACCAACTACTTCTCTGATAGAGTTCAGTGTGTCAAATCGGAGGGCCTGTTGTTCGGACCTCTGGCAGTCTCTATGGGGGTGCCACAGGGTTCAATCCTCGGGCTGACTCTCTTCTCTGTATACATCAATGATGTTGCTCTTGCTGCTGGTGATTCTCTGATACACCTCTACGCAGACGACACCATTCTGTATACCTCTGGCCCTTCTTTGGACACTGTGTTAGCTAACCTCCAAACGAGCTTCAACTCCATACAACTCTCCTTCCGTGATCTCCAACTGCTCTTAAACGCAAGTAAAACTAAATGCATGCTATTCAACTGATCACTGCCCGCACCTTCTCACCTGTCCAGCATCACTACTCTGGACAGCTCTGACTTAGAATACGTGGACAACTATAAATACCTAGGTGTCTGGTTAGACTGTAAACTCTCCTTCCAGACTCGCATTAAGCAACTCCAACCAAAATTAAATCTAGAATTGGCTTCCTATATCGCAACAAAGCATCCTTCACTCATGCTGCCAAACATACCCTCGTAAAACTGACCATCCTACCGATCCTCGATTTTGATGATGTCATCTATAAAATAGCCTCCAACACTCTACTCAACAAACTGGATGCAGTCTCACAGTGCCATCCGTTTTGTCACCAAAGCCCCATACACTACCCACCATTGCAATCTGTACGCTCTCATTGGTTGGCCCTCGCTTCATACTCGTCGCCAAACCCACTGGCTACAGGTTATCTACAAGTCTCTGCTAGGTAAAGCCCCGCCTTATCTCAGCTCACTGGTCACCATAGCAGCACCCACTCGTAGCATGCGCTCCAGCAGGTATATCTCACTGGTCACCCCCAAAGCCAATTCCTACTTTGGTCGCCTTTCCTTCCAGTTCTCTGCTGCCAATGACTGGAACAAACTGCAAACATCTCTGAAGCTGGAGACTCATATCTCCCTCACTAGCTTTAAGCATCAGCTGTCAGAGCAGCTCACAGATCACTGCACCTGTACATAGCCCATCTGTAAACAGCCCATCTATCTACCTACCTCATCCCCATACAGTATTATTTATTTATTTATCTTGCTCCTTTGCACCCCAGTATCTCTACTTGCACATTCATCTTCTGCACATCTACCATGCCAGTGTTTAATTGCTATATTGTAATTACTTCGCCACCATGGCCTATGTATTGCCTTAACTCCCTTATCTTACCTTATTTGCACTCACTGTATACAGACTTTTTATTTTCTTTTGTTCTACTGTATTATTGACTATGTTTTGTTTATTCCATGGGTAACTCTGTGTTGTTGTATGTGTCACATTGCTATGCTTTATCTTGGCCAGGTCGCAGTTGCAAATGAGAACTTGTTCTCAACTAGCCTACCTGGTTAAATAAAGGTGAAATAAAATTAAAAATTAAAAAAATCCCTCCATCCCTCCATTCCCATATCCCCATCCCTCCATCTCCATTCCCACATACCCACATCCCTCCATCTGCATCCCCATATCCCTCCATCTGCATCCCTCCATCCGCATCCCTCCATCCAGGCACCCCTGTTACAATACACTCCAAATTAGGCAACTGGGGTGGTCTAAATCCTTCCTAATGGATGAACTTCTGGAAATTACTCTCCTGATAGATGCTCTTATTGTGAACTTACGAAAAATGGTGTGCAATTTGCTCGGTCAGAGAGAAAATTTAAAAAGGGATTATGAACAAAGATGTTGAACACATGGTTGGCTTTAAAGAGGACAATATTACAAACAGATAACTAGTAAATTCACAATGGTGTTCGATGGCCCAACAAACTGAAATGGATTAATAACTCATGAAAAAAATTATTAACTGCCCCAGATAATTGATTATTTAATGGATTCCAAGGCTAGAATCTATTTCAGTTTCTTGTCAGCAGAGAAATCCAATTCATAACAATGTCAAAAAGTCTGGACCAATTATCTAAAGCTTTAAATCAGATGGAATCAATAATTCACTAAGTCTCATTATTTTCCAATTGTTTCGTTCTGAACAGAACCGCTATTTTTTGGGTCGCGTTCCAGCTTTGAAAAGTACCTGTTTATATCATTATGTTCCTTTTTTTAACTAGCATTGAAAATCCATTCTTCTCTAATAAAAAATCTCTCCCCATTGTCTTTTTTTTTCTAAGATTTTAGTTTTTTAGTTTTAACAATACAAAACATACACATACAAACGACATCACACCAATATCAACTACATCACACCTGCCCTGACGAACATGCTCACAACCCCATCTCCAGAGCCCGCATCATTCTCCGCCACATGGCCTCAAATTGCACCATTTTGTTTCTCTCCGTCACCCGCGCGCTCTCTCCCCATCTTCTGAATCACGCTGAAACGTCAGTAGGTTACAGTAGCCTATGCTTCGGAGGGGGAGGGGCAGGTAGCTTACACACGCACACACACTGCCAAAAAAATTCGGCTGGCAGGCAGGCAGACACTGGAAGAAGTTTCTGAGTGACAAAGTGAGGGCTTTGCATAGGCACTTTGTTGCATTTTTTGTGGGACTAGAAAAACATGCCCGGTATGTAAAAGAATGCTATTAACCGGTTCCCATGCTTTTAAAATAATGGTTCTGTTCCGGAACAGAATCTATCCCTGTCGTTCCTGGTTCTGTTTCTGTTCCTTGAAAATTTTTGTAATTTTCCAGTTTTCGGTTTTGTTCCCTGAACTGGTTCCAACCCAAGGTTAGAATCTATTTCAGTTTCTTGAGTCAACAATATCTCTTGTCAGCAGAGAAATCCAATTCATAACAATGTCAGAATATGAACCAATTACCCAAACTTTAAATCAGATGGAACCAATAATTCAATACACTAAGTCTGCATATCAGGATGTGTTTCAATGAACATACTGTAAATACTGGAATTCCATATGGGCCCAAAGTCAGTCACTACAAGAAATGTGAAAACCCAAACATAGAAATAACACGTTAATTTGAGCTGTCTGTGGTAACACCGCAAAGCAAGGTGGCATTTCTGGAGAAAGAAACTGTTATGTCTATCACCCCTGCAGAGGCGAGTTTTACAATGACTTTATCATATAATGTTCAACCTGTTTCGATGTTCACTGTGTTGGAGTGACAGTTAATGTAGTCTAGGGAGAGGTGAGAGAGGAGAGCCAACCACTGGGTCTAAGAGTGGGAGAGCTCTCTCTGTAAAAATACAATCTCTTCATTCTATTTCTATGTCATTTCCATTATGTGGTGAATGACAACTCTACATAAACACAGTCTATCATATGGGTCAATCTATCACACAGTACCAACCTGTGAGGTTATGACCTCGATAGAGGCCATGAAACGGTCTGCGATGATGGACACTCCCAGGAACATGTACATGAGACAGGTGAAGTAGACCACAGCCCTGGCTACCTGGTCACCCAGCCCGGGGCTCAGGGGCTTCCACACGGGCAGCAGGGTGCCCGGCCTGCACACCACCGGCTGCGAACACTTTGAACTGCCGCCCAGCCCCGTACTGCTGTTGCTCCAGAACTCCGGAGACATGGAGGGATAGGACATGGTGGAGATGGAGCGGTTCTCTTCCTCTCCTACTCCTCCTCCTCGTAGAGACTCCAGGGCGCAGGGTGAAGGAAGGGGGAGGAGGAGGAAGAGGAGGAAGGGGACGGAGGCAGAAAGAGAGGTGGGGAGGAGTGCCATGGTGGAGAATTCCGGGGGAAGAGAGGGATGAGGTGGACGAAGAGAGAGACGAGGAGAAGATGCCAACGTGGCAAGGAGGGGTAGGACTAGCTCACCTAGGAGGAGAGAGAGATGGATAGAAGAGTAAAGAGAAGAGAGAAAAGAGAGAGAGAGAACAATACTTGGTTAGATGTTGGGTGTAGCCAGCAGCAAACATACCCAGCCTTTCATGGACCTGTAAATAAATAAACCATCTACCTCAAAATCAGTTTCAGTTATTTTTTACGAAATTAAAACTGAATCATGAGGTATTACTGCAGTTGACATAGAATAAATCATTTTTCAACCATTGTCCTTGTTTCCAGTTGCTGTGGAATGTTTCCAACTGCAATATGAGAACAAAAATGTCAACATGCACATGAATAGTAAATGTTAAAGTCATGCCCCTGAATCATGAATATAAACCTTTCATGGCTATTCAAGTCGGAGGTTCCCAGATTAGTCTACGTGCTCTCTGCTTTCTATTGACAGGAGAGACAGACAGACAGAGAGAGAGATAGTTCAAGGCGGATTCTGTGACGACAGTGCTGTCATTAAAGCCCAAAGCGGAGGGAGAATGTTTGGCCCTGGAGAGAGAGAGAAGGCTGGGGTTTGGATGGGAGAGATAGTTCGTGGTGGATTCTGTGACTCTGTTCCAACAGGCTTCGTGACATTGCACCAGGCTCTCCACAAAGACCTGTTCCCTCGGTCGAGAACACAATGACCCTGAGAGCCAGAACACTGAGCAGCAAGACACTCAGACACTCTCTCTCGCTGTTAAAGTGGGTCAGGGTCCATGGCTGACCAGCAGTGTGTTTTTGAAGTGGGATGTACAGAAAGTTAGTTTCTTTGCTTGCTTGTTTGTTCTACTAGGTTCCAAATTGCATCCTATGTACTATATAGTGCACTACTTTTGAACCGGGCCCATAGGGAAACGGGTGAAATTTCATTTGGGATGAAGGGGCTAGTGGGTAGAATTGTTGCACAGATACATACAACTTTAGGCCTTTACATACACTCACATGTCAGTATATGAGGGTGTGTGTGTGTATACAGTCGCTGTTATTCAACCATTCTTTCACCGGGTGTCATTTACAGCCCAATGTAACTGTATGTATTGTATTGCGTGTAGTTTCTGTGAGCAGTGTGTGAGCACCATATGTAAGGGAGAATGTGTAGAGCAGAGAGCCAGTTTAGTCGATTACAGTCACAATGTGAGATCTGCTGAGGATAGCCTGGGGTGAAGACACCTGGTCACACACACGCACACACAGGCACACTCTCTCTCTCTTCATCTTTCTCTGCCACGTTCCCTGTCCAGCTTTAACATTATAGAGCAGCCCTTGAAAGCTTATCCATCTCAATAGACTTGTCTATATACAGTAGAATTCGACATGCACCAGACAACAATAAGTAAGATTTATCTTACTTAGAAAATAATTGTATTACATGCTTGTACTGCTATAGACACATCCATCAAACATACACATGCCAGTGTATGTCTGAATAGTCATGAGTATCCCATTGTCAAGAATATTATATTGAGAGGCTGCCCACAAAACTATCATCTAATGCATTTGCAGGAGGAACACCTCAGGTTACACGTAATGCATTGTTTCTACTGCATGTCATACACCGTCTGGGATTCTATGTAATTGGTCTTAACGGACAACAGTAGAAGATATTTCCGTACGCATACACGCACACACACACACACACACACACACTCGCACGCACACACACACACACACGCAAACACGCACACACACACACACCTCCAGTGTGCAGTCGTGTTCTGCCTGTCTCCTCAGGCTGACAGTCCAGTCTAACTCTGTGTTTGCTTATAGATGGATGTCTAATGATGCAGAGCTGATGTTGCCCATTTCCGTACTGCACTCTACCAGAATGCACCTCCAGCACCACACTACCATACCTGAATATCAAGCAGGAGAATAAGAGAGGGGTACTGGGGGAAGAAGGGGAGGATGGCTCCTTACACTGGGTCTGCGCTTGTTCAGAGAGCAGCACTCTCTGGATGGGTCTTAAATGGCACCCTATTTCATATCAAGTCCACTGCGTTTGACCAGGGCCCATAGGGCTCTGGTGAAAAGAAGTGCACTATATAGGGAATATGCTGCCATTAAGGATGCACTTTATATTTCAGAGTAGAGTGTTTGTGTTGTGTTCCTCTGTGACCTGTTAATCAGAGCCACTCCGAGGCTGGGGGACGACATGGAGGGATGCTGCAGGAGAAAAAAAGAGGAAAAAGGAATCTGAAGAGATGTTTAAATGGGAGATGCGACGAGAGGACGGTTGAGGTGTCCATGAGAGGAGGGTTGCTGATACTAAGTAAAATGGACAGGGAGAAGGGGGAAATTAATGTAGAGAGAGTGAAAAAGAAAGAGAGAGAGAGAGGAGAGAGAGAGAAAGGCAGGGCAAAAGAGGACCTGAAAGAGGATGAGAGAGAGGAAGAGAGTGAGAAAACCATAGAGAGAGAGATGAGAGAGGGAAAGAGAAAAAAGAAAGAGTGGGGTAGTCCTGCTATGATGAGTGTGTTAATACATATTCTCAGCACGGCCAGAGTGTTTCCATGACGACCTGGTGAAGGTTTGGGAGGGTGATGCATCACAGATGGAACAGGAGAGAGAAGAAGAGAGGAAGTAGAGAGAGGGAAGAAGAGGAAGGAGAGAGAGAGAGAGAAGAGAGGAAGAAACAAAGAGCCTAGGAGGATTCTTCGTCACAAGCATACTGCCTTTCATGGACGTGTCCACTAGTGTCCTCTGGGGCTGGGTACTGTGGGGAAGGGCTCTTCAAGCAGCCCGGTTGGCTAGGCTGGGTCTGGGAGCGGGACTCGGGGTATGTATAGCTGCCTCATCAAAACTGCTGAACCGCACAAATTCACACACGCTCGAAAGCAGATGTAAACACACAATCCTGCACGTACACAAACAGTCAAGAAGAATCAGCTTGGGCGTATATTTCCTGTGACATTTATGTGACCTTTATGTGAAATTAAGCACTTTGTGGTTACAGATGTGCAGACAGTGACCTGCATACACACTCACCATGAAGCACAGAGGACAGTGAACATTGACAATGAACATTGAATCCAGAGACACATGAGAAGAAGTGAATTGGGACGGAGACTTGATTGAATTAGAGTTAATATGGAAAATTGCTGTTTAATTATAATTGAAGACATATGAAGGATTAGGATAAGTCATTGACGCAGCGTCGTCTGGGTATGGCCGGGGTAGGCCGTCATTGTAAATAAGAATTTGTCCTCAACCGACTTGCCTAGTTAGATAAAGGTTAAATTAAAAAAATGTAAGAAAATAAATTGGTCTGGTCTGGGGTGACCCCTAACCGGAGCTCTAAGAAAGGGAAGTCAATTTTTGGGCATAGAGACTGAAAGAGGCACCACTCTGGTTATGCTTGCATGCATCAGGCAGAAGTCTGGGCTTGTGCACACCCACGGACCCACGGACACAGAGTTAGAGTATGTGCCCAGCCTTTGGTCAATGGTACCCGATTGTAGTCAGGTGATAGCTAGTGCCAAGTAGGTAAAAAAAAGTAAATTAAGGAGTAAAAGGCCAATAGCATGTGTATGGACGGAGGGGGAGGATGTCCTGTGGTTAGATGGGGTGCAGAGATAGATGCTGTAAGAATGTATAATATTGCTTCATTTAAGGTTGGGTAAGAATATGCATGTTATGGAAGGAATGGAAGAAACGTATTAAACTGTGTTAAAGCTGACCTAACCTGAACCAACCCTTTTCCGATAGCTACTTTGAGGAAAATTGTACGTTTGCCTATGATATGTGGTTGTCCCACCTAGCTACAGTATCTTGAGATAAATGCACTAACTGTACGTCGCTCTGGATAAGAGCGTCTGCTAAATGACTAGAATGTACAAGTGTAAGTGAAGCTGTAAGGTATACGAGGAGTTTAGATCTTTTCGGTCCTTACACTCATTCGGGGGCGGCAGGGTAGCCTAGTGGTTAGAGCATTGGACTAGTAACCGAAAGGTTAGTTCATATCCCCGAGCTAACAAGGTACAAATCTGTTGTTCTGCCCCTGAACAGACAGTTAACCCACTGTTCCTAGGCCGTCATTGAAAATAAGAATTTGTTCTTAACTGACTTGCCTGGTTAAATAAAGGTAAAATAAAAAAAGAGAGGTAAGACCCCATTTATTTGTTATTAAAAGCTGCGCTTCTCATAAAATTTGAATTTGAACCAGAAATTGTGCATTGGTAGCCTAACAAGGGCGCTGGACATATCTTGATTTATCAGCTTATCATACTGCTTGTGTGATTTGTGATAATAATTGGAACTATTCTACCTGTCAACCTTATTATTTTACAACCCTGTATCATCAAAAGAGTCATACAAATGTATGTTGTTAAAAATCAATGAGAGATTTTTAAGTGATTGTGCAAATTATTGGTTGAAGTTTGAATGGAATTAGTCTATGCCTTAGCCAGGCAGATTATTTTGTAATATTCTATGGTGGAAGCCCTTACCAAATAAGTGAGAAGGTGGAGGGGAGAGGGAGTCAGGATATTAGACTTGAGGATTACCTGCCACACTGTAAAAGAAAAGCCCTTGTATACTTTGTTGAGTTCAGTCCCTATCCGAGTTAACCTTTCTGTAAGGTTGAGCAGCCATTATAAGACCGGCAGGTGTCAGACAAGGAATCACTAGTTTGTTGTTGTATACCTGAAGGGTATTAAACATTTGCTAAGGGAGATCTGTTCTGCTTAGAACATACTGTTCAAGCCACTTTAGTCAGTGTTACAGATGTGTAAGAGCAAACAGGTAGGAGGATAGATGTAATTCTGTGAGTTCCTCTTCAATCTCTAGTAATATGGCCAAGCCACTGACATACACTACCGTTCAAAAGTTTGGGGTCACTTAAAAATGTCTTTGTTTTTGAAAGAAAAGCACATTTTTTGTCCATTAAAATAACATAAAATTGATCAGAAATACAGTGTAGACATTGTTAATGTTGTAAATTACTAATGTAGCTGGAAAAGGCACATTCTTTATGGAATATCTACATAGGCTTACAGAGGTCCATTATCAGCAACCATCACTCCTGTGTTCCAATGGCACATTGTGTTAGCTAATCCAAGTTTATCATTTTAGAAGGCTAATTTATCGTTAGAAAACCCTTTTGCAATGATGTTAGCATAGCTGAAAACTGTTGTTCTGATTAAAGAAGCAATAAAACTGGCCTTCATTAGACTAGTTGAGTATCTGGAGCATCAGCATGTGGGTTCAATTACAAGTTCAAAATGGCCAGAAACAAAGGACTTTTTCTGAAACTTGTCAGTCTATTCTTGTTCTGAGAAATTAAGGCTATTCCATGCGAGAAATTGCCAAGAAACTGAAGATCTCTTACAATGCTGTGTACTACTCCCTTCACAGAACAGTGCAAACTGGCTCTAACCAGAATAGAAAGAGTAGTGGGAGCCCACAGTGCACAACTGAGGAAGAGGACATGTACATTAGAGTGTCTAGTTTGAGAAACAGATGCCTCACAAGTCCTCAGCTGGCAACTTCATTAAACAGTGCCAGCAAAACACCAGTCTCAACGTCAACAGTGAGGAGGCGACTCTGGGATGCTGGCCTTCTAGAGTTGCAAAGAAAAAGCCATCTCTCAGAGTGGCCAATAAAAAGAAAAGATTAAGATGGGCAAAAGAAAACAGACACTGGACAGAGGAACTCTGCCTAGAAGTCCAGCATCCTGGAGTCGCCACTTCACTGTTGACGTTGAGACTGGTGTTTTGCGTGTACTGTTTAGTGACCCCAAATTTTTTGAATCGTATTGTATTATCTAAGTGCGTTTCAGAGATAGTTAGAATATGAATGTCATCTGTTTGTTGGATATATTTTGATTGTCTCATCGCTGCAACTACCCAACAGGATCGGGAGGTGAAGATCGAGTCACGCGTCCTCCGAAACATGACCCGCCATACCACGCTTCTTAACACCCGCCCGCATAACCCGGAAGCCAGACCCACCAATATGTTGGAGGAAATACCATTCACTTGACATACCGGTGTCAACCTGCAGGTGCCCGGCACGCCACAAGGAGTCGCTAGAGCGTGATAAGCAAAGTAAAGCCCCCCCCGGCCAAAC
Source organism: Oncorhynchus mykiss (assembly GCF_057628025.1). Taxonomy (NCBI): domain Eukaryota; kingdom Metazoa; phylum Chordata; class Actinopteri; order Salmoniformes; family Salmonidae; genus Oncorhynchus; species Oncorhynchus mykiss. The sequence continues at coordinate 14,023,317 of NC_143048.1, forward strand.
CCTCCCCTAACCCAGATGACTCTGGGCCAATTGTGCACCGCCCTATGGGCCTCCCGATCACAGTCGGTTGTGATACAGCCCGAGATCGAACCCGGGTCTGTAGTGACGCCTCCAGGACTGTGATGCAGTGCCTTAGACCGCTGACCACTCGGGAGGTCCTAGAAAAGCTATTTTCAATGATCAAGTAACTGTGAAGTAAAAACAGACCGTGCATAATTATCCCACTCATCTGACACACAGTACCCAGAAAATAATGACTATGCGTCCCAAATAGCACCCTATTCCCTATGTAGTGCTGTCTTAGGGAGGAGATGATAGTTGTGGCATCAGTAGTCAGACAAGCCCATACGGTGCTGTACATCAATGCTGTTATACATCATATTATGTCTAGCTATGTCATGCTCGAAGCAATAATATTAGCTCATTTTCAAGATCTACCGGAATATGGATGTTGAGGACATGCGGTCAGGAGTCACCTGATGTAACGTTGTAATTCTATTCTCGTTAGCATGGTTGTAACAATGTATGATTCCTCTTGCATGCTGGCGACTATTGGCAGGCCATCTTGCCTCCTAAGAAATGGACATTCTAAATGTAAAAATCAATGCTAGATATCAATACAACATTCAGAGTGAATGAGAGGCTCTCACTGAGGAAACCATTACCACCATGCTACCCACCAGAAACACCTGGAGGGAAAAAAAAGCTCATGTCAAAGAGCATACCACTGACTACATCTGGGGTGTTGGGTTGATGACGTTTCTGAAACACACAGAGATCCCTGTGGAGTTCTCCTCCCATTGAACGAGCATCTAAAACCACCCTAGGTGGAGATGACCGCCAGACAGCCTTCCAAAGAGGGCAGCCTAGTCCCAGGGGACTTCTCTAATCTATTTCTGTTGTCATTTTTTATCTGCCTCCTCTGAGCTGGTTTAGACTCTACCCACCCAGAAACCCCCTCTCTGTTGACAGCTCTGTCTATGCCAGGTGCCCTTCAGACGCCCTTACCAAACCCTCATGCCATCCCTCGCAGGGCATCTACTTTTCTAACGCACCATTTGTTCTCTCGGGAAAAACCCCCACAAAAGCCGATACAAGAGGTTGATTGATGAGAAGTAGATTCCTTAATCAAACCAGATCAGAAGTGCAAAGCACTCAGTTGGATAAGTGTCTGAGTCCTTTAACTCATTTTCCTAATTGCCATCGGTCTGCTTTCGCAAAGCCTTGAAATGTCATCATCAATAAAAGCTGATAGCTCAGCACAATCTAATGCTGAATTTCTACTGTTATGTCTGTCTGCCAGAGACTATGCAGTGCTCATGACACGGCCTGCTTTCCCTATCTTTAAAGAATCCACACTGTCCCTATATCACCTTTATGTGTGACAGGGGAGGCTGGTGGGAGGCACTATAGGAGGATGGGCTCATCGTAATGGCTGGAATGGAATCAATTGAAACGGTAACAAACACATGGAAACAACATGTTTGACTCTGTTCCATTGATTCCATTCCAGCCATGAGCCCTTCCTCCAATAGCTCCTCCCACCAGCCTCCTCTGATGTGTCAGTCCATAACAAAATGTCACATGTGAGTAGGCAACACAGAGGCAACTGGGTAAGCAGCGGGGCGGGAGGTGGAGGCGGTGAGCGTAATGACGAAGGAACAGTGTCCGACGTGGATAATGGCATCCCTCCCTCCCCGGGGTCGTGACCCTCAGCGAGGAAAGGGAAATGGCCCGAGATGGGTAACGGACGCACCCGTCTCCTCCAATTAACACACACCTGTCTGAACACACTCCTCACCCTGCCAAGTCAGAATAGGTGGAGGGAGGGAGATGGACGGACTGGGAGAGAGGAAGAAGGGAGGGAGAGAGGGTAGGGATGGAGAGAGAGAGAGAGAGAGGGGGAAGGTGGAGAGGGGGAGGAGAGAGAGCGGAAGAGAGGGGGGAGGAGAGAGAGCGGAAGAGAGGCAAAGCGAGAGAGGGAAGACTGGGAGGAAGGAGGGTACATTGGAGAAAGACAAAGGTCAATAGAAACGGAGAGACAGAGAAAGATACAGAGTGAGACAACAGCCAGGAATAAGAAGGAGCTGGACAAACACATCAGATGAGAGAAAGAGGTAGCAAGAGATAAACGCCACCTCCTACTGTTTCTACTGTTCTATGGTTCTACACTCTTAGAAAAAAGCGTCCCAAAATAATTATTCAGCTATCCCCATAGGAGAACCCTTTTTGGATTCCATGCAGAAACCTCTGTGGAAAGGGTTCTACCTGGAACCAAAAGGGTTCTCCCATGGGGGACAATGAAGAACCTTTTAAGGTTCTAATGGCACCTTTTTTTCTTAGAGTGTAGTGTACAGACTAGCTAGACTAATTTAACATCAGAAAGACCCATCAGTGTTCTCCTCATCTCGTCCAGGCCGTCACAACCATAAACACATCACTCATCTCAGCACAGGAGTTGGGTGAATCAGCTGTCACTCTCAACCAATTCATCTTCATCACATCAACCCCATTACTGCTGACAATAAGTGGTTAATCAATGTCCATGACAGATTGGGTCTATTTGTCACCAGTGCCCATGAATATTAATAATGTGAACTACATGCCAAACAACGCCCCAATTACGGTTCATATGGAGAAAACTCCCTTAAATAGTCATGCTGTTACTGTGATTGAGCCAACAGCATCAATCTCACCTCAAGAACTGTACAGTATAGCATCCATGGAATTTCAACACACTTTCATCTTTCTCAGAGTCAACCTGACATTGTATCTCCTCACCAAGGATGCAAATGATTGTTTGGAAACTGCGTGACCACATTGTAATTGAGTGTCTGTGTGGGGGGGAGGTGTGTGTGTGTGTGTGTTCTGTGTGCGTTGCCGAGAGAAAGAGAGAGGAGAGAGAGAGAGAGAAAGAGAGAGAGAGAGAGAGTGAGACAAAGAGAAGAGAAAGAGGGAGACAAAGAGAAGAGACAACGAGAAGAGAGAGGGAGAGAAATAGAGAAACTTGGGGTAGCCCAGGGAATGCTGTGCTTTTCAACTGGTGTTGCGTCTCTTAAAACACACACAGTCTAATGCACTCGCACACTTTCTAACACATTCACAAAAGCAAGCAGACAGAAAACACACACACCCAAACACCAACACTACACACCCACGCAGCAGCAAACAGCAGGGCCAGGCTGAACATGGCAATTACTGTGTGAGGAGGCACAGCGTGTTCATCCTCTCTTATTTGTCAAACAAACAGGACTGATTGGTTCGTTCCAAATGCAAGCACCCAAAGATCTATTTTGCCCTCAGAACCCTGCCTGACGGAGGAGAGCTGTGTGACGTCACACAGCGGGTCTGAGCACTGTCTGAGATCCATCCTCCAGACAGGAAGTACTTTACAGATGATGGCAGGTCCATTACCCAAGGGATGGAGGTTAATGTCATGGTAACATCCCTTCCTGGTCTTGATCCCTGAGGTACATGATGTCACAGACACTGAAGAGAGAAGGGGGTTGTCAAAATGGAGTGAGGAGAGAAGTTTTTTTTTTAAATGACTATACAGTAAACACCAGATAAATTATAATCAGATTGGGGAGAAAAGGTTGGTGGGTCAGTCTGTCTAACACCTAACTCAAAGTTCTCCTGACTTCAGTCTGGAAAGGCTTTTTGTCTCTTTCAATTCTCACCCAAATCCACGTGGACAAACACACACAGCCTCCGAGCGCCGCCCCCTTACAAAACAACTGTTGGATTTTCAAATTCAAACAACGTGAGGTCTCAGCCACCAATGAAAAAAAAAGGTTTTTAGAGAACCAATCAAAGCACAGCCAGAAATACAGTGGGGAGAACAAGTATTTGATACACTGCCGATTTTGCAGGTTTTCCTACTTACAAAGCATGTAGAGGTCTGTCATTTTTATCATAGGTACACTTCAACTGTGAGAGACGGAATCTAAAACAAAAATCCAGAAAATCACATTGTATGATTTTTAAGTAATTAATTTGCATTTTATTGCATGACATAAGTATTTGATACATCAGAAAAGCAGAACTTAATATTTGGTACAGAAACCTTTGTTTGCAATTACAGAGATCATACGTTTCCTGTAGTTCTTGACCAGGTTTGCACACACTGCAGCAGGGATTTTGGCCAACTCCTCCATACAGACCTTCTCCAGATCCTTCAGGTTTCGGGGCTGTCGCTGGGCAATACGGACTTTCAGCTCCCTCCAAAGATTTTCTATTGGGTTCAGGTCTGGAGACTGGCTAGGCCACTCCAGGACCTTGAGATGCTTCTTACGGATCCACTCCTAAGTTGCCCTGACTACATACATTCTTAAATGGATCAAATAAAAAAAATCAGCAATCTACACACAATAGCCCATAATGACAAAGTGAAAACAGGTTTTTAGAAATGTTTGCACGTTTATTAGAAATAAAAACAGAAATACCTTATTTATATACGTAATCAAACTCTTTGTCACATGCTGTCATGACTTCTGCCGAAGTCGGTTCCTCTCCTTGTTCGGTCGGTGTTTGGCGGTCGACGTCACCGGTCTTCTAGCCATCGCCGATCCATTTTTCATTTTCCATTTGTTTTGTCTTGTTTTCCCACACACCTGGTTTTCATTCCCTCATTACGTGTTGTGCATTTAACCCTCTGTTCCCCCCATGTCTTTGTGTGGTATTGTTTGTTTGTAAGTGCTTGTGCACATGTTTACTGGTGCGCGTCAGGTTTTGTACCCAAGTTGTTATTTTCTTAATGCCGTTGGTTTTGGAATTAAACTGCTCCGGCTATGACCTAGTTCTGCTTTCCTGCGTCTGACTTCCCTGCCACCAGTTACGCACCCCTTACACATGCGCCGAATACAACAAGTGTAGACCTTACCGTGAAATGTTTACTTACAAGCCCTTTATCAACAGTGCAGCTCAAGAAGAGTTGAGAAAATATTTACCAAATAAACTAAAGTAAAAAATAATAACAAGTAACACAATAACAAGGCTATATACAGGGGGTACAGGTACCGAGTCAGTGTGCGGGGGTACATGTTAGAGGTAAAAACAAATGGGGGGGGGGGGCAATGTAATAGTAACCGGTGGCCATTTGATTAATCAGACCCTTTGCTATGAGACTCGGTGCCCAGGTGCATCCTGTTTCCATTGATCATCCTTGAAATGTTTCCACTAATTGATTGGAGTCCACCTGTGGTAAATTCAATTGATTGCACATGATATTGAAAAGGCACACACACACCTGTCTATATAAGGTCCCACAGTTGACAGTGCACGTCAGAGCAAAAACCAAGCCATGAGGTTGAAGGAATTGTCCGTAGAGCTCCACGACAGGATTGTGACGAGGCACAGATCTGGGAAAGGGTACCAAAAGATTTCTGCAGCATTGAAGGTCCCCAAGAACACATTTTTAAATGGAAGAAGTTTGGAACCACCAAGACTCTTCCTAGAGCTGGCCCCCTGGCCAAACTGAGCAATCGGGGGAGATGGGCCTTGGTCAGGGAGGTGACCAAGAACTCTGACAGAGCTTCAGAGTCCCTCTGTAGAGATGGGAGAACTTTCCAGAAGGACAACCATCTCTGCAGCACACCACCAGTCAGGCCATTATGGTAGAGTGGCCATACAGAAGTACAGAGAGATACTTGATGAAAACCTGCTCCAGAGTGCTCAGGACCTCAGACTGGGGAGATGGTTCACCTTCCAACAGGACAACGGCCTAAGCACACAGCCAAGACAACGCAGGAGTCTCTGAATGTCCTTGAGTGGCCCAGCCAGAGACCGGACTTGAACCCGATCTAACATCTCTGGAGAGACCTGAAAATAGCTGTGGAGCGACGCTCCCCATCCAACCTGACAGAGCTTGAGAGGATCTGCAGAGAGGAATGGGAGAAACTCCCCAAATACAGGTGTGCCAAGCCTGTAGCGTCATACCCAGTAAAACTCGAGGCTGTAATCGCTGCCAAAGGTGCTTCAACAAAGTACTGAGCAAAGGGTCTGAATACTTAAGTAAGTGTGATTTCATATATATATTTTTTTATAAATGTGCAAACATTTCTAAAAACCTGTTTTTGCTTTGTCATTATGGGACATTGTGTGTAGATTGATGAGGAAAAAATAAGGCTGAAACGTATGTGGAAAAAGTCAAGGGGTCCATAACAATGAACTAATGATACACGATTTCGCCTAACATTGAACATGTGCTCTCTTGTCAGGACACTATTGTTCAGAGGAGCTAGCCAACAACACAGCTAGCACACTCACTTCAAAATGAAGCTGGAAAGACAGCAGACTTGCTGCACTTCGTTTCATTTTACCTGTTTTCTATTGATAGTTCTTTGTATATACATAAAAATGCTGATTCATGATTTCGATTGGCTGAGAAAAGCTGCCTGCCTGTCTGTCTCATCCCTACTCCCGACATGTTCATTACTATGGGACAGCTGGAGATTGAATTTGAATATTGAAACAATGTTGCAAATGTCAGAGAGACAGACAGCAAGGTTTATACAAATCTCTGCTGTTGAAACTAAAATGTTAGTCAAAAAGAAATGTGAGATCATGTCTAGATGCTTTTTATAGTGGAGATCAAGTTTATAAACTGCCTGGCTAGTCTGATGAGACAGTGAATTGCACAGTCTGATGGAACAGAGTAAATGGGCATTTAGCCGGCTGGAATGCACTTTTAACCAATCATCATTCAGGAGTAGACCCACCCGTTGTATAAATTATATTATAAACTGGGTGGTTCGAGCCCTGAATGCTGATTGGCTGACAGACGTGGTATATCAGATCGTATACCACGGGTATGACAACATTTATTTTTACTGCTCTAATTACATTGGTAACCAGTTTATAATAGCAATAAGGCACCTTGGGGGTTTGTGGTATATGGACAATATACTAAGGGCTGTATCCAGGCACTCCGCATTGCGTCATGTGTAAGAACAGCCCTTAGCCGTGGTATATTGACCATATACCACACCCCCCTGTGCCTTATTGCTTAAATAGCCTATAGGCTACAGTTGTAATGAACTGCATTGAGTATTTCTAGTTCATTTTGAATTGCATTTTCATATACTACTACCTTTGGGTGATACAGCATTATATTGAACGGTAATGTGTACAGTAGATGAGGAATCTCACTAACTTTGCCTGTCTGTCTGTCTGTGTCTCTCTCTCTCTCTCTCTCGCGCTCTCGCGCTCTCGCTCTCTCTGATGTCAACCCTACAGTGGTTTAATGAACCCCATAGTCCAGGGAAAGACAAGGTCAAGCTCCGGGAAAACTCGTCACACTCTCCAGAGTACAAGAGCAATGGGCTAGTCTTTGTATAACTGTTGTGTGTGCAGTAGTATTCTCTCAGTCACATGCCCTAGAGTGGAGTATGGATCCTACTGTTTCTATCGGTTCCTCATTAGACCTAATCAGTGGAACCCAGATCACATAAAGTAAGATCAGGTTGAATGAAGTCACATGATAAAACACAACTGAACTCCCTTGACACTGGGAGACATTAATTGTATTTATTGGAGCTTGCATCTGAAAAGGTGCTGAACACTGGGATACAGAACTACCCAGGCGTATTTCGTCAAGCAGAAGGGCTTCGTGGGAACTTCAATGAGAACAGTCATGGAGCGTTGAGACTTAGGATGAACATTCTGTTACCAAACGTGTCTGAAGATGTCTGCACCGAAATATCACTCTCAGATCTGGAAGCCTATACCGAGGCTGACCTGATCTCTGCGCCTGAGGAGCTAGGCAGCCAATATTTTCAGAATAAACCCATTTGCATTTGAAAGCTTCACTTTATTGTCAGAAATAGCAAGTTTCTGCAAAATAATAGCTCTACTCGTCAACTTTCGTGAGTGTGTGTGTGTGTTTGTTCACTGTCAATGCTAATAAGGTGCAGGCAGGCTGTGTGCTGTTCTCTGGCGCCGGTTATTGTGTTGGATTCTATAGAGGCCAGATGTGCTCTGTTCTGTGACAGCAGGAGATAAATAAAGGTTGTGCTTTCCTCCTCCATCTCCCACCCCCTCGCATTCTGTCAGATAAGCCGGAAACACAACTCTTGTAGGGAAATGTTTTTATGCAGATTTTAGAATATTCGCATGAAAACGTGTTGCCAATTGGATGGAAACCTAGATATTTTGTTGTTTTTTTGCTGATATGACAATGTTCACAGTTACAAAAGCAAGTATAAAGGTCTTGCTGAAAATGTGTGTCCCAGTTTCTGAATTCCCTTGTTAGAATACTGGTGTGACTAGCTAGTGATTGATTAGACAGCCTAGAAAGAGTCAGTTACCAGAGCTACAAACGATGAGACGAAGCCCAACCCGATTGGCCAAGAAGAGGAATTGATTTGGCTCAGCCGCCAATCACACAAATGTGGTAACTCAAAGGAGCAACATGATTGATTGATTGGTCCAGTCCAATCTATATACCCACAGGAAAGATTTAGCTTTATTAAACTTCAATCACCTCCAGTAATGCTGCCCGCTCCCCAAGCTCTCACACATTTAAAAAAGCCCAGCAAAACACACCACAGTAGCTGGCATTCTGCAGATCTAAGATGGCTTCTTCTCCACTGGTATGGTGGAAAAACAAACCACCCCGTATCACACTGGCTGATCTGCTCCTGGAAAGAACAGCTCAGTGGCTGGGTCTTTAAGGGGACAATAGTTTGTTATTATGTCATTTAGGGCTTTGGTGGAATTAATAATTAGAGCTCACACACACCAAACTTTGCAAACACATGCATACACCACATATATATACACACACACACCACAAACACATAGGATAATGCCCTGCTGTCACCATCTACCCAGCAGTTGCTCTGAGTAGCTGACTGAAAATAAGAGTTTTGGACATAATTTATGAATAATCATTTACATTGTGTCTCAGTCAGATTAAATATCAGCATATTGCAGGCTAGGATTCTTCTAAGCATTTAATGACACATTTAAGCACCCTGCATTTGAGTAATATAATAATACTAATACCAGTTTCTTTGTTCCCCTCTGTTCTGAGAAAAGCCAGACCAGACCAATCAAATTAGATTATGATTAGCTATGATTGGATTTGCCCCTCTGTTGGAGTGGGACCCTATTTCCTCCATCTTGTGTTTATAGTGGAAGCCCCAGCCAGCCGGGCATTGGGGAATATGGTGATGAGGCTGACTCCATCCTCCACATGTTGCCTGGCCTACTGCAGTGGTGGTTACACTCTCTCCTGGGTTCTATAAAACACTGAGGATGTGTCCCAAATGGCACCATATTCCCTACATAGTGCACTACTTTTGACCAGCCCTTTGGACCTTAGTCAAGAGTAGTGCACTAAATAAGGAATAGGGTTCCATTTGGGACGCACCCTGAATGTAATAGGAGTAGATCGGTGCATCTATCTCAGCTACTATTACTTTATGTGTGTATTTCTCTTTTACGATATTCCACTCTCTCCAGTGGTGTAAAGTACTTAAGTAAAAAAAAAATAAAGTGCTACATAAATCGTTTTTGGGGGTATCTGTATTATTTCGATTTTTAACAACTTTTACTTTTGCTTCACTACATTCCTAAAGAAAATTATGTACTTTTTACTCCATACATTTTCCCTGACACCCAAAAGTTAAATTTTGAATGCAGGACAGGAAAATGGTCCAATTCACACACTTATCAAGAGAACATCCCTGGTCATCCCTACTGCCTCTGATCTGGCGGACTCACTAAACACAAATGTTTTCTTTTTAAATCATGTCTGAGTGTTGGAATGTGACCCTGGCTATCTGTAAATAAAAAAAACAAGAAAATTGTGCCTTCTGGTTTGCTTAACATAAGGAATTTTAAATTATTAATACTTTTACTTTTGATACCTAAGTATATTTAAAACCAAATACTTTTACTCAAGTAGTATTTTTCTGGGTGACTTTCACTTGAGTCATTTTTTATTAAAGGTATCTTTACTTTTACTCAAGTATGAAAATTGAGTTATTTTTCCTCTCTCTCGCTCAAATCGTGTCGCAACTGCCTCGCGCTCCTTAACTGCCTCCATAAATACATATATCTATGTCAAATCTCCATGATGAGGTTGAGTCAAAAACGCATACACAGCCCTCGGAGCCAACGAGACCAAATTGCTAGACGCCACAGCCCCTTTTCTCATCAGCCTGCTCCGCCTTCCTCCAACACCATTTCATTACACTCTACATCAATGACACCGGATGGAAATGAACGTTGGTAAGGGAGCTGCAGGGGAGGGGTAGGATAAAGGGGAGAGAGGGGTGAGCCTGGTGTAAGCCAAAGGGTGGAAGGTAATTGACTTGTGTTGCAATTTCCCAATGGATATGCATGGCATCTGCCCACTGTCAATGGCAAAGGTGAAGTCAGGGAAAACACACACATTCTGTCTAACACAAACATGATTTGGAAAGGCACGCCTGTCTATATAAAGGTCCACACACACACACAGACGTACGGTAATGACTTCCCAACAGCAACGATTCATCACAGCTTTATGAGGTAGCCCAGGGATACAACACTTTAACTAACAGATTACTGACCACTAATCCTCTTAAATCTAAACAGCAAAAAAAGAAACATCCTCTCACTGTCAACTGCGTTTATTTTCAGGAAATTTTACATATTTGTATGAACATAAGATTCAACAACTGAGACATAAACTGAACAAGTTCCACAGACATGTGACTAACAGAAATGGAATAATGTGTCCCTGAACAAAGGGGGTCAAAATCAAAAGTAACCGTCAGTATCTGCAGTGCATCTCCTCCTCATGGACTGCACCAGATTTGCCAGATCTTGCTGTTAGATGTTACTCTGATCCAACAGGTCCCAGACGTGGGCTCTTCGGACCTTCCACCTCCAAATCGATCACGCTCCAGAGTACAGGCCTCGCTCATTCCTTCGACGATAAACGTGAATCCGACCATCCCCCCTGGTGAGACAAAACTGCGACTAGTCAGTGAAGAGCACTTTTTGCCAGGCCTGTCTGGTCCAGCGACGGGCTTGTGACCATAGGCGACGTTGTTGTCTGTGATTTCTGGTGAGGACCTGCCTGTCCCGCTGGTGTGATGTTCGGATGTACCAATCCTGTGCAGGTGTTGTTACACTTGGTCTGCCACTGCGAGGACGACCAGCTGTCTGTCCTGTCTCCCTGTTGCACTGTCTTAGGCGCCTCACAGTACGGACATTGCAATTTATTGTCCTGGCCACATCTGCAGTCCTCATGCCTCCTTGAAGCATGCCTAAGGCACATTCACACAGATGAGCAGGGACCCTGGGCATCTTTCTTTTGGTGTTTTTCAGAGTCAGTAGAATGGACTCTTTAGTGTCCTAAGTTTTCATAACTGTGGCCTTAATTGCCTACCGTCTGTATGCTGTTAGTGTCTTAACGACTGTTCCACAGTTGCACGTTCATTAATTGTTTATGGTTCATTGAACAAGCATGGGAAACAGTGTATAAACCTTTTACAATGAAGATCTGTGAAGTTATCTGAATTTTTACAAATGATCTTTGAAAGACAGGGTCCTGAAAAGGGGACATTTATTTTTTTGCTGAGTTTAGCTAATGAGCAAGTGAGCCTTTACCCAGCATGCTTCACAGCAGCCTTACTTCCACCTCTCGGCCCTGTGCCTGTTTGAAGTGTCACATTCTTTCAGCACCCGTCTAATTAAAACTGAGGAAAAGTTAAATAATTAAATTCATATGATTTAAAGCAATTTGTCTAGTTCAGTCCTTGAACAGTTGTTGTCTGTTGATGTTCTGTATTATGCTATGTTTTGTGTGGACCCCAGGAAGAGTAGCTGCTGCTTCAGCAACATATAACGGGGGATCCTAATAAAATACTAATACTAAAAGCTAGACCCATATTTCTAACCTCATCTATCCATCGTGTAAAGGTAGGTGTTCGTAGCAACAACAATCCTATACAGTGCTATACAAACACACACAATGCACGGGTCTTTTTCCTTCTCCTGTCTTCTCCACCCTCTTAGACAAGCACAGTTAATGGCTCTATTTCCTCCCACCAAGGAAAAACCCATCAGAATCAAAGACAACGATCCAACTCATGTAGACTACAAGGAGAGACACACGCAGCCAGGAAGACACAAATGAATAGCAACTGATTCAACCCCACATGTACTTACTATACTGTTCTGCCCCAGCTTCACTAACATCACAGTAACACAGACACAGCTCTACAGTATACATGTGTTAGCATGCCGGGGTTTGTGCCCATGGGTGGTGATGTTTGTGTGCACGAGTGCATTTACTGTTTGAATATGATTATGTTTGCGCACAATAGTTGGTTTGCTTTATGCATATGATTATGTGTGTGCTTGTGCATAAAGAATGTGTGAGCATGTGCTCTGAAATAAAAAGCTACGAGTCGTCCTAGAGCTCCGCACGCACGCATGCACGCACCTAAGAACAGTCCTTGGTATATTGTCAATATACCACACCCTCTCAGGCCTTGTTGCTTAATTGTACATGTTATATTGTAAATGTGTAATAATAGAGTAATAATGTAATAAAGTCTTGATGTATAGTTTTATTGATGATGCAGGCTGCTGTTACGTGTTCTCATGATGTCATTGTTTTAATCCTGTTTGTTCCCCAGGAAGAGCCTTGGCAGCAGCTAACGGGGATCCTAATAAAGACAAATCATCCAGAGATGTGTCACAGAGAACTGGGCACAGAAACATCAGGCTGGACACACGCAGGCAGGCAAAGTCACACACACTGCCTCTTGATACTGCATGGGCTAAATTAGTGAATAGTAAATATAAGTGCAGTGTGTGTGTGTGTGTGCGTGCATGCATGCGTGTCTGTGTGTGGCTGTCAATAGCTCTCTATCTGAAAAATGACCTATTGCTTTTCTCCTGACCTCCCAGTCAATCTTTTATTTGTCTGAATTCATGGGTTTAACACACCAGCCAAGCTAATGGGAGATCACGATGGTCCCCTTTTGAAAAAGCAGCCGGACCCCCGAGGGGCCACCAGCTACCTACAGCTGTCGACAGCTATCCATCCACACACGTATACAACAAATCTACTGTTAAGATAGCTTGACATGACATTAATGAATGAGTCCACTGAAAGCTAATAAAAGGCTATAGGTTGAGCTTAGAGCTCCATTAACCACCTGAGCGCCCCACCTCGATGGGTCTGCCTCTGTCCTCCTGACACCTCACTGGTTCCATTAACCACCTGAGCGCTCCACCTCGATGGGTCTGCCTCTGTCTCCTGACACCTCACTGGTTCCATTAACCACCTGAGCGCCCCACCTCGATGGGTCTGCCTCTGTCCTCCTGACACCTCACTGGTTCCATTAACCACCTGAGTGCTCCACCTCGATGGGTCTGCCTCTGTCTCCTGACACCTCACTGGTTCCATTAACCACCTGAGTGCTCCACCTCGATGGGTCTGCCTCTGTCTCCTGACACCTCACTGGTTCCATTAACCACCTGAGCGCTCCACCTCGATGGGTCTGCCTCTGTCTCCTGACACCTCACTGGTTCCATTAACCACCTGAGCGCTCCACCTCGATGGGTCTGCCTCTGTCTCCTGACACCTCACTGGTTCCATTAACCACCTGAGCGCTCCACCTCGATGGGTCTGCCTCTGTCTCCTGACACCTCACTGGTTCCATTAACCACCTGAGTGCTCCACCTCGATGGGTCTGCCTCTGTCTCCTGACACCTCACTGGTTCCATTAACCACCTGAGCGCCCCACCTCGATGGGTCTGCCTCTGTCCTCCTGACACCTCACTGGTTCCATTAACCACCTGAGTGCTCCACCTCGATGGGTCTGCCTCTGTCTCCTGACACCTCACTGGTTCCATTAACCACCTGAGTGCTCCACCTCGATGGGTCTGCCTCTGTCCTCCTGACACCTCACTGGTTCCATTAACCACCTGAGCGCTCCACCTCGATGGGTCTGCCTCTGTCTCCTGACACCTCACTGGTTCCATTAACCACCTGAGCGCTCCACCTCGATGGGTCTGCCTCTGTCTCCTGACACCTCACTGGTTCCATTAACCACCTGAGCGCTCCACCTCGATGGGTCTGCCTCTGTCTCCTGACACCTCACTGGTTCCATTAACCACCTGAGTGCTCCACCTCGATGGGTCTGCCTCTGTCCTCCTGACACCTCACTGGTTCCATTAACCACCTGAGCGCTCCACCTCGATGGGTCTGCCTCTGTCTCCTGACACCTCACTGGTTCCATTAACCACCTGAGTGCTCCACCTCGATGGGTCTGCCTCTGTCTCCTGACACCTCACTGGTTCCATTAACCACCTGAGTGCTCCACCTCGATGGGTCTGCCTCTGTCCTCCTGACACCTCACTGGTTCCATTAACCACCTGAGCGCTCCACCTCGATGGGTCTGCCTCTGTCTCCTGACACCTCACTGGTTCCATTAACCACCTGAGTGCTCCACCTCGATGGGTCTGCCTCTGTCCTCCTGACTCCTCACTGGTTCCATTAAAATGACATGCCCTGCAATTGTTTCCACTGATGGGATGTCACAGGAACAGCTGGAAAGGCCCATGTGTTCTCTACCCAGACCCGTCCCCAATGACAGGTCCTGGAAATACCAGCAGACCACAACACATCGTCTCTTTGGCCGGTAACAGTCTGTTTCAACAGCAGCCACCAGTCCTGCTGCCCAAACAGAGAGAGACAACAACTAATGGCCAGTGATCCGAATACAAAAAGAGACTAGTAGTAACTGTCATAGGATAACAGTAAGATACCAGGAATGGGCCAAAATACCAGCAACAGTGTGTGAAAACCTTGTGAAGACCTCTGTCATTGCCAACAAAGAGTATATAACAAAGTTTTGAGATAAACTTTTGTTATTGACCAAATACTTATTTTCCACCATAATTTGCAAATAAATTCATTAAAAATCCTACAATGTGATTTTCTGGATTTTTTTTTCTAATTTTGTCTGTCATAGTTGAAGTGTACCTATGATGAAAATGACAGGCCTCTCTCATCTTTTATCTTTTAAGTGAGAGAACTTGCACAATTGGTGGCTGACTAAATACTTTTTTTGCCCCACTGTAACAGTTGAAGTAACACTGAAATAGGTTTGTGTTACTTTAATTTATCATAGTGGCTTGTTAACTGAGATTGCAGGCTGTGATGCTAACATCGGCTGGATTTTATTGTCAAGAGACAATAACTCAATCTTGTAATAAATAATGTGGAAATTGAGCAAGTTGAACTAAACTGCTTGGAGTAACCCTGGATTGTTAACTGTCATGGTCAAAACATATTGATACAACAGTGGCTAAGATGAGGAGAAGTCTTCTTAACAGCTATCAACAAGGCAGATCCTACAGGCTGTAGTTTTGTCACGCCTGGACAACTGTTCAGTCGTGTGGTCAGGTGCCACAAAGAGGGACTTGGGAAAATTACAATTGGCTCAGAACAGGGCAGCACGGCTGGTCCTTGGATGTACACAGAGAGCTAACATTAATAATATGCATGTCAATCTCTCCTGGCTCAAAGTGGAGGAGAGATTGGCTTCATCACTACTTGTATTTATGAGAGGTATTGACATGTTGAACGCACCAAGCTGCCTTTTTTAACTGCTGGCACACAGCTCGGACACCCATGCTACCAGAGGTCTCTTCACAGTCCAGAACAGACTATGGGAGGCACACAGTACTACATAGAGCCATGACTACATGGAACTCTATTCCACATCAAGTAACTGATGCAAGCAGTACAATTTGATTTATTTTTTAACAAATAAAAATACACCTTTTGGAACAGCCGGGACTGTGAAGCAAAACAAACATAGGCACAGACGCACACGATAACATACACACTATACACACACACACACGATAACATACGCACTATACACACACACACACGATAACATACGCACTATACACACACACACACACACACACGATAACATACACACTATACACACACACACACACACACACACACACGATAACATACGCACTATACACACACACACACAATAACATACACACTATACACACACGATAACATACGCACTATACACACACACACACACACACACACGATAACATACACACTATACACACACACACACGATAACATACACACTATACACACACACACACACACGATAACATACACACTATACACACACACACGATAACATACACACTATACACACACAATAACATACGCACTATACACACACACACACACACACGATAACATACACACTATACACACACACACACAATAACATACGCACTATACACACACACAATAACATACGCACTATACACACACACTATAACATACACACTATACACACACACACACGATAACATACGCACTATACACACACACACACACACACACACAATAACATACGCACTATGCACACACACACACACACACACACACGATAACATACGCACTATACACACACACACACGTATACATGGATGTTGTACTGTAGATATGTGGTAGTAGAGGGTGCATACTTAATGTCTTGTGAAATCTGTTGTGAATGTATTGTAAATGTTTTTAAAATTGTATAAAAGCCTTCATTTTGCTGGACCCCAGGAAGAGGGAGCAGCAGCTAATGGGGATTCATAATAAATACAAATTCATTCACATATAGTACAGAGACTCAAATGCTGTTAATATGGAAGAAACATGAGGTGAACAGAAGAGATATGCTATGATATGCTATACCAGAGGCTGGTGAGGGGAGGAGGGCTCATAATAATGAATGGAATAGAGTTATTGGAATGGCATCAAACACATGGTAACCAGGTGTTTGATGGGTCTGAGACCATTCCATTAATTCCGTTCCAGCCATTACTATGAGCACTTCCCATTTAAAGTGCCACCAGCCACCACTGGTAGAAATCAGTGGAAAAAACTCTACATTTTGCTGTTTGCTGAGAACAAAATGTTTGAAGGAATCAGATAAACCTGGTCCCTGATAATCAAATTAAGAACCTTGCTTTTCCCTCCTGTCTTTAACTCACTCAATCACTGAGCTAAAGGTCTCAGCCAAAAGTCACACGTCTTTATTACAAAAACATGAATCGATTGGTAGAGCACAAACCCCAAACCAAATACTCCCACTCTCGCAAACAAACTAATTATAGTCTACCTATTTAAACAAGACAAACACATATCCTTGGATAAATTCATTCAATTGCACATTCCAATCAGTCTGGAGGGTAGTTACTAGGAAACCACGGTATTTTCTGTTATGGAAGTTACGAAAGTGCCCAACTTCATTAAAAGCATATTTCAACAGGTGATCCTATATAATGTGAAAAATAGCAAAGTGTCTGTGGAAACGTCACACCTGGGATGAAAAATGTAATAGTTGTAGTATATTTAAAAAAAAACTGTATTCCATTGTCACACTGTCCTGGTTGAACTGTGTCTGCAAAGTATTTTAGAGAATTTGATTTCTTTTGAGCAGGTTGCTCCCTTCGCTTCATCGCACATTTAGCTCTTGTTCCTCGGGAAAAGGGTAAATTATAATTCATAGATTTTTCTCCTAAAATGTCCATATAAACTGTTCCTGGAAACAGACAAACTAATATCAAGAAAAGTCCTGCTCAGTTAAAAAAAGCACAGCCAGATGTGTGCATGTCAATCAGGGCCGGCCCTAGCCACTAAGTGACATAAGAGACCGCTTAGGGCCCCGTGGCCGCAAGGGGGCCCCAACCTCAACCGTAGCCTCTAACTCAACTAGTTAGAATAGTCGAATACACAAGGTGCAATTTCAAAAATTGGTTGTGAATCAGTCACTGAGAGTCACTCAATTAGCTATGTCATCTAACATTTTTTAGATTGGTAAATTAGTCTAGACAGCTAGTAGTAATCATGGTCGGATTACCGGGGCATGTGCTCAGGGGCCCTGACTTCCAGAGGGGGCACCCATTGATTTCGTTAGTCACTCCCACTCAGTCATTGGAAAATGTGTAGAATTGCAAGAAATTAGTTATAAAATTGCAAAATCTTCTCTTCGCCCCATGGCAAAATGTGTAGAATTGCAGCAAACTTGCTTTAAAACTGCAACATTCTCTACTTCCCATGGCAGAATGTGTAGAATTGCAGTAAATATACTCTAAAGTCTCTCTGCCATCAAGAGTGTTTTCCCTCAAAACCTTTTTTTCCACTTAGGTCCCCCAAAAGGCTAGGGCTGGCTCTGATGTCAATCTAGTTTTGAGCCATTGGTCATCTGATAGGGTATCCTTATGCCACAGAGAAGTCTCACTTCTTTACTATAACCATCCCTAGTAAAAACATGTGGCTGTGAGACCCTTCATTACACCATGAGTATAATGTCAACTTCATTAAAGCCATTTCATTCAAATATATAAAAGAGGCTCAAGAAGTCCCCAGAGTGAAACAATATTAAAACACATTAAATGAGAGTGAATAGAGCCCGAGAAGCTTTGGAATGTATTTGCACTATACGGACGAATCATGTTTAAAATGACATGCTGAACCCTCAACCCCGACAACAACGTTAACGACGATAATGAAGTTGACATCACTAGTTAAGGCATTCAGCCTCCTCCTCAGAGAAGACAGTGGAGGCCTTTACGTTAACGAGGAAATGACATTAAACCAACGTGGAATAGATGTTGAATTGACGCCTGTGCCTTAAGTATAAACCTTCAGGAACAAAGTCCTCTGGATCATTAGGAGGTCATGAAGGCAGGGTTAATTATTGGGTTACATAATGAAACAGAGCAACAGCATCTGCTTGATTTTTCCCTCCTCTGCTCCCGATGTGGAGCCTTGTCAGCGATTCATTAGATATGGTTCCAAAAACTGCCTGTCGGCTGTTGGTGTGTACACAGATTTGGTCATCTCTGAGATTTCTGTATCTGTCTATAAAATATAGAGCTCTGCTCTAAGCAGCTGTTCAGCTCCCCTGGATTCACCAATCCACCGATTCCATAACGCTGTCAGACCCCTTTTATTGCATAATAAATAAACTGGGGACCTCGTTCTTGCTGGAGAGATTCCAAGCCACTGTAATTTCCTATTTCCAATTCTGTTTCCTTTACTCATTCTCTTTCTCTTGCCCACTCAACCAACCTCTCTCTTCTCCTCTCTCTCTGGCTCACTCACTCGCTTCATCAACCTCTTTGTTTCTTGTTTTCCTCTCCTTTCAGACCCTCTTTCTCTACCAACATTAATATCATGTCTTCTCTCTCTTTAGACAACAACCTCTCTCTCTCCCCCATCATTGCTGTCCTCCCTCTATCTTTCTATCCTCCGCCCTTTCCATCTATTACTCCTTCTTCCTATAGCTTCCATTTGGTCATTTCCACTCACTCTATCACAGAACATCTGTACTGTCCCTGCCCCCTCCCCGCTGTCTCACCTCCCCCCTCTCTGCTCTCTCACCTCCCCTCTCTATCTCTCCCTCTCTCTGTATGAAAGTGGGATGAAGTAGAGTGTGCGTGGAGAGAATGCCAGTTGAGGCAGATCAATGAAGCCCAAAGCAGTGAGAGCTGTGTTTCTCCCCACTCCTCGTCTCTCTCTTTCCATACTGGGGCCAGAAAGCCACAGGCAGGGCGCAGCTACACACAGTCCCCCTACGAACGACAGACAGAGACAGAGAGACAGACAGACAGAGAGAGAGACAGAGACAGACAGACAGAGAGACAGAGAGACAGAGAGACAGAGAGAGACAGACAGACAGACAGACAGACAGACAGACAGACAGACAGACAGACAGACAGACAGACAGACAGACAGACAGAGACAAACAGACAGAGACAGAGAGACAGACAGACAGACAGAGACAGACAGACAGACAGACAGACAGACAGACAGACAGACAGACACACACAGACAGAGACAGAGACACACAGACAGAGACAGAGACACAGACAGACAGACAGACAGAGAGAGACAGACAGACAGAGAGAGACAGACAGACAGAGACACACAGACAGAGACACACAGACAGAGACACACAGACAGAGACAGAGACACACAGACTCACAGACAGACAGACAGACACACAGACAGACAGACAGACAGACAGACAGACAGAGACACACAGACAGAGACAGAGAGACAGACGGACAGACAGAGACAGAGAGACAGACAGACAGAGACAGAGAGACAGACAGACAGACAGAGACACACAGACAGAGACAGAGAGACAGACAGACAGAGACAGACAGACAGACAGACAGACAGACAGACAGACAGACAGACAGACAGAGACAAACAGACAGAGACAGAGAGACAGACAGACAGACAGAGACAGACAGACAGACAGACAGACAGACAGACAGACAGACAGACACACACAGACAGAGACAGAGACACACAGACAGAGACAGAGACACAGACAGACAGACAGACCGAGAGAGACAGACAGACAGAGACACACAGACAGAGACAGAGACACACAGACAGAGACAGAGACACACAGACTCACAGACAGACAGACAGACACACAGACAGACAGACAGACAGACAGACAGACAGACAGACAGACAGACAGACAGACAGAGACACACAGACAGAGACAGAGAGACAGACGGACAGACAGAGACAGAGAGACAGACAGACAGACCGAGAGAGACAGACAGACAGAGACACACAGACAGAGACAGAGACACACAGACAGAGACAGAGACACACAGACTCACAGACAGACAGACAGACACACAGACAGAGACAGAGAGACAGACGGACAGACAGAGACAGAGAGACAGACAGACAGAGACAGAGAGACAGACAGACAGAGACACACAGACAGAGACAGAGAGACAGACAGACAGAGACAGACAGACAGACAGACAGACAGACAGACAGACAGACAGACAGACAGACAGACAGACAGACAGACAGACAGACAGACAGACAGAGAGACAGACAGACAGAGACAGAGAGACAGACAGACAGACAGACAGACAGACAGACAGACAGACAGACAGACAGACAGACAGACAGACAGAGACACACAGACACAGAGAGACATACAGACAGAGACAGAGAGACAGACAGACAGACAGAGACAGAGAGACAGACACACAGACAGAGACACACAGACAGAGAGCTGTACATAATAAGAAATAGATGTATTTTCCGACGTTGACAGAGACAGATGGAGCCCACCTCTCTCCCCACTGATGGAGGA
This sequence comes from Oncorhynchus mykiss, assembly GCF_057628025.1. Lineage (NCBI taxonomy): Eukaryota > Metazoa > Chordata > Actinopteri > Salmoniformes > Salmonidae > Oncorhynchus > Oncorhynchus mykiss. The sequence goes on from NC_143048.1 coordinate 14,044,508, forward strand.
GTGAAGGGATAGATAGAGATATGGAACCCTCAATAATTGAACAAGGGATTCTCTGAGAATGGAAACAGACCGACACTATCTGGTGATGCCTCAGTATGGGGCTGATGAACAGTAATACTTTTTAGTTCAAGACAGGTTGTCACTGAAAAACAACCCCCCCCCCCCCATCCCCCCCAGTTAAAAATATTATCATGACAAGTTATGAACCGCCATCTCATAAAATGTTGTGATAATTGCTGAGGAAAGGGAGAGAGAGAGAGAGTGTGGAGGTGAAAACAACAATAACCACCCTGGACATCCAACACCAGCCGAGACAGCAAACCACATGGTAACATCCTCAGCTCTAAGCACAACAGCCCATTGGTTGACAACCTAAAAAAACAGTCCCTGAAAAGGAGTTTAGTACACAAACACTAAGTCCGTTCACAATCACCTCAACACATCATCCACTGTCCATTCTGTGGATTAGTTAGCATGACTTACACAGGCCTCAATGGTCATCATCCAGACCCAGTGGTCAGTGGTCAATTCCTATCCCTCCCCACAGACAGACTAGAGGGCCTCCATTCAGTGATGAACAACTCTTCACAGTGTCTGGTCCGTCACTGTAACAACACCCCTTATGTGAACTCAACCATACATCACTCTGGCAGGTTGGATTATTAGCAACCCTGTTAGCTTCCCCTCTCTCTCCGCGTGTGTCACCTCTCCCTACCCATCTGGGAGTAAAACAATGATGTGCTCTCTCTGAGACTGTCACAACCCACTGATAGTCAAAAGAGAATCTGGTAACAGATGTTGTTCGCTGGCAATCATTCAAGACGGACTGAAATGGTGACAATTTTCTCCCGCAGCGAGAGAGACTAAGCAGGCTTCACTTTTGCCACCTACCAGATGCCAGGTACATTGTCTCAGTCACTCTCACCTCTGAAGATGTTGACTGAGAAAGCAGTCGAAGCATAATGTTCTGGTTATCGCAGGGACACGGGTAGAATGCCTTGTGTCTCCATAGCAGATCTGCCATCAAAATGCTAATTGAACACTCCTCCCGGGAAAATCACATTCAGTCCCCCAATGGAGATGGTCATGGCTGATTATTTGGAAATACAAACTAAATGTCTTTCGGCCACCTTCATGGTTGTGAGAGATTGCGAGATTAATTAAAATGGAGAGGAGGGCAGGAGGGGTGGGGGAGGCATCTGGATCCGTTAGAGAGTAATGAAACTGAACAGGGGAAATGCAGAAAGTTCATTTAGAGCTTCGCCAACTGAGCACACATTAACATTCTAATTTCATCAGCAATATTTCAGTGAACAACCCCTCCACCTAGGACCCACCAGGGGCACATTGCATCTGCCAGCTAACTAGACCATGATCAGAGGTCATTTCCCCCCTGACCACTGAGACAAGACTGACAGGATAGGTCAAAGCCATCTGCCAGTGATCCCATCATCCCTATTGAAAGGTATGGTAGGTTTTCAAAATCCACATTGCATATACTGTAGGCCTCTCCATCTGTAGGCCTCTCCATCTAGTCTTTTCAGGCCAGGAATTCGTAGAAACAAGGAAAGGAATCTACAAGCTATTAGGACAGATAAAGTATCTGATTGTGATTGTAGACTACAGGGGGTGAGGTAAAGAAAGGGCATTTAAGAGTACTGTCACACAGTCACACAGCAGTGGATGGCTCCTTAAGAGGATGAGTCTCTCCCTTTTGTGTTAATGGAGTGTGTTTTGGAGAGTGGAGAGGAGGCGGCAAGGGGAAGGTTGAGTGAGAAGAGATGAGCAAAGAGAGAAGCGAGAAGGTCATGGGGATGCGGAGCGGGACCTAACTGACAGGATTAAGTGCTCAACAAACCGGGGCGGGCCACGCTGGGTTAACCCCTGACGGGCTGAGAGCCAGAGCTCCCCTCGATAACCCAGGCTGAGGCATGATGGATCAGGGCCTGCTGTCAGCCGTAATGACTCCTGCTCTGATAGAGGCTCAGCCAGAGATCAACAGCCGTGGTGGCTGCTCCCCATTGCTTCCCATCCCAGCTCAGTAACGTGTGGCACTGGGCATAAAATAGAAAGTCAATCTGATCAACAACCACCACTCATATGTGACAGTATGTTGTATTACGAAGACACCGTGATAGTATGTTGTTTTTACGAGGACATCGTGGCAGTATATTGTTTTTACGAGGACATTGTGGCAGTATATTGTTTTTACGAGGACATTGTGGCAGTATATTGTTTTTACGAGGACATCGTGGCAGTATATTGTTTTTACGAGGACATCGTGGCAGTATATTGTTTTTACGAGGACATCATGGCAGTATATTGTTTTATGAGGACATTGTGGCAGTATATTGTTTTACGAGGACATCGTGGCAGTATATTGTTTTACGAGGACATCGTGGCAGTATATTGTTTTACGAGGACATCGTGGCACTATATTGTTTTACGAGGACATCGTGGCAGTATATTGTTTTACGAAGACATCGTGGCAGTATATTGTTTTTACGAGGACATCATGGCAGTATGCTGTTTTTTTACAAGGACATCGTGGCAGTATGCTGTTTTTTACAAGGACATCGTGGCAGTATATTGTTTTTACGAGGACATCGTGGCAGTATATTGCATTACAAGGGCATCGTGGCAGTATATTGTATTACGAGGACGTCGTGGCAGTATATTGTTTTACGAGGAGGTAGTGGCAGTATATTGTTTTACGGGGAGGTAGTGGCAGTATATTGTTTTACGAGGATGTCATGGCAGTATATTGTTTTACGAGGATGTAGTGGCAGTATATTGTTTTACGAGGAAGTAGTGGCAGTATATTGTTTTACGAGGATGTAGTGGCAGTATATTGTTTTACGAGGAAGTAGTGGCAGTATATTGTTTTACGAGGATGTACTGGCAGTATATTGTTGTACGAGGATGTAGTGGCAGTATATTGTTTTACGTGGATGTCGTGGCAGTATATTGTTTTACGTGGATGTCGTGGCAGTATATTGTTGTACGAGGATGTCGTGGCAGTATATTGTTTTACGAGGATGTCGTGGCAGTATATTGTTGTACGAGGAGGTAGTGGCAGTATATTGTTTTACGAGGATGTAGTGGCAGTATATTGTTTTACGAGGAGGTAGTGGCAGTATATTGTTTTACGAGGAGGTAGTGGCAGTATATTGTTTTATGAGGATGTCGTGACAGTATATTGTTTTACGAGGACGTCGTGACAGTATATTGTTTTACGAGGACATCTTGGCAGTATATTGTTTTACGAGGATGTAGTGGCAGTATATTGTTTTACGAGGATGTCGTGGCAGTATATTGTTTTACGAGGATGTAGTGGCAGTATATTGTTTTACGAGGATGTCGTGGCAGTATATTGTTTTACGAGGATGTCGTGGCAGTATATTGTTTTACGAGGATGTCGTGGCAGTATATTGTTTTACGAGGAGGTACTGGCAGTATATTGTTTTACGAGGACGTCGTGGCAGTATATTGTTTTACGAGGATGTCGTGGCAGTATATTGTTTTACGAGGATGTCGTGGCAGTATATTGTTTTACGAGGATGTAGTGGCAGTATATTGTTTTACGAGGAGGTAGTGGCAGTATATTGTTTTACGAGGAGGTAGTGGCAGTATATTGTTTTACGAGGATGTAGTGGCAGTATATTGTTTTACGAGGATGTAGTGGCAGTATATTGTTTTACGAGGACGTCGTGGCAGTATATTGTTTTTTACAAGGACATCGTGGCAGTATATTGTTTTTACGAGGACATCGTGGCAGTATATTGCATTACAAGGGCATCGTGGCAGTATATTGTATTACGAGGACGTCGTGGCAGTATATTGTTTTACGGGGAGGTAGTGGCAGTATATTGTTTTACGAGGATGTCGTGGCAGTATATTGTTTTACGAGGATGTAGTGGCAGTATATTGTTTTACGAGGAAGTAGTGGCAGTATATTGTTTTACGAGGATGTAGTGGCAGTATATTGTTTTACGAGGAAGTAGTGGCAGTATATTGTTTTACGAGGATGTCGTGGCAGTATATTGTTTTACGTGGATGTCGTGGCAGTATATTGTTGTACGAGGAGGTAGTGGCAGTATATTGTTTTACGTGGATGTCGTGGCAGTATATTGTTGTACGAGGATGTAGTGGCAGTATATTGTTTTGACGAGGATGTCGTGGCAGTATATTGTTGTACGAGGAGGTAGTGGCAGTATATTGTTTTACGAGGATGTAGTGGCAGTATATTGTTTTACGAGGATGTCGTGGCAGTATATTGTTTTACGAGGAGGTAGTGGCAGTATATTGTTTTACGAGGACGTCGTGGCAGTATATTGTTTTACGAGGATGTAGTGGCAGTATATTGTTTTACGAGGAGGTAGTGGCAGTATATTGTTTTACGAGGAGGTAGTGGCAGTATATTGTTTTACGAGGATGTAGTGGCAGTATATTGTTTTACGAGGATGTAGTGGCAGTATATTGTTTTACGAGGACGTCGTGGCAGTATATTGTTTTACGAGGACGTCGTGACAGTATATTGTTTTACGAGGACATCTTGGCAGTATATTGTATTACGAGGATGTAGTGGCAGTATATTGTTTTACGAGGACGTCGTGGCAGTATATTGTTTTACGAGGATGTCGTGGCAGTATATTGTTTTACGAGGACGTCGTGACAGTATATTGTTTTAAGAGGACATCTTGGCAGTATATTGTATTACGAGGACGTCTCATTTAGTCGTGGAGAGACAATCTGATCTGATGTGCAGGGGAATATCCATGCTACAGTACACCAATATGGAGAAGATATGAAGGACATGTAGCCGGAGTCGGTCACTGCTAATGTGATCAACTTGAGGGGATATGACATAACAGTCGGGCGTAATGTGATCAAATGGATCAGAATGGAACATGTGAGCAGATTACACTGTGATTAACTGGGGAGGAACTGGCATCAGTGTCGGTGTAGATTGGAGCCAGCCTCTCAGTATCTCACCTAGAAGAACCTGATTCCACGCTGAGCCCAGGCCTGGGCCCTTATTCAAAAATCATAAGAGGGCTGATATAGGATCAGGTCCCATCTGTCCATAATACTACTATTCATCATGAGCTTAAAAGGCTAAACTGATCCAAGATCAGCACTCAGATGCTTTATGAATTTGGGAAGGGGACCGTGAATGACTTTGGGTTGACTGTTTGGGTGGGTGGGTGGGTAGTAATAAGAGTGTATTGGAGCACCTGGGATGTGTCCCAAATGGCACCCTATTCTCCATTTAGTGCACTACCTTTGACCAGGGCTCATAGGTCCCAGAGGGCTCTGGTCAGAAGTAATGTAATGTACTCTATAGGGAATAGGGTGCCATTTTGGGATTCAGCCATGATGTCTTAGTTCATCTCTACTCCTCCTGCAGGTCCCCAGGGCTCAGGGCCAACATCATGGCATGGGAAGGAACACCTTCGATTCTGTGGCCCCCTTCCTTCTGCCCCCACCTCCTACCCCTCTCACCCCTCCCCCGTCTCCCCTCTCTCCCCATCTCTCTGTGCAGGTGTTTCAGTGACAACAGCCATGGACCGTTGAGGCACCACGCTCATCCCTCGCCACCCTCCAGGCAAGACCAAGCAGCTTTATCACTGAACAGTCACCTCCGAGCCAAACACAGTGGGATGCGCTGGGAACTAGCTTACCAGCTGTGCATGCATAAACACACACACGTACACACACGTGCATACAGATACACGGTAACACACACGTGCATACAGATACACGGTAACACACGCATGCATACAGATACACAGTAACACACGCGTGCATACAGATACACGGTAACACACGCGTGCATACAGATACACGGTAACACACGCGTGCATACAGATACACGGTAACACACGCGTGCATACAGATACACGGTAACACACGCGTGCATACAGATACACGGTAACACACGCGTGCATACAGATACACGGTAACACACGCGTGCATACAGATACACGGTAACACACGCGTGCATACAGATACACGGTAACACACGCGTGCATACAGATACACGGTAACACACACGTGCATACAGATACACGGTAACACACGTGCATATACGCTCCCTCTCCTCTCCCTTCCCCTCCCTCCTAACCAGCCCTCTCGTATCTGCTCTCCATGTCTCCCACTGTTTTTCAAATCATTGCAATCATGATGGGTGCTCCAGTAAACCATGGCACAATGAGATTACATCACGTGTGAATGCATTTGATGGCACAATAAACCATTTAGGGACATAAAGATTTAGCATAATCTATTATATATAAGCCAGGACAAGCTATTAAACCCTTTCTCGCTATCATAACTGTAAGGCTGGGGAGAGACTGGTGGAGATACGGGAAGCTGGGGGAGGAAGGGAGGCATGGGGGAGGAAGGGATGGCTGGGGGAGGAAGGGAGGGCTGGGGGAGGAAGGGAGGGAGGGCTGGGGGAGGAAGGGAGGGCTGGGGGAGGAAGGGAGGGCTGGGGGAGGAAAGGAGGGCTGGGGGAGGAACGGAGGCTTGGGGGAGGAAGGGAGGGCTGGGGGAGGAAGGGAGGGCTGGGGGAGGAAGGGAGGGCTGGGGGAGGAAGGGAGGGCTGGGGGAGTAAGGGAGGGCTGGGAGGGGAAGGGAGGGCTGGGGGAGGAAGGGAGGGCTGGGGAGGAAGGGAGGGCTGGGAGGGGAAGGGAGGGCTGGGGGAGGAAAGGAGGGCTGGGGGAGGAAGGGAGGGCTGGGGGAGGAAGGGAGGGCTGGGGGAGGAAGGGAGGGCTAGGGGAGGAAGGGAGGGCTGGGGGAGGAAGGGAGGGCTGGGGGAGGAAGGGGGGGCTGGGGGAGGAAGGGGGGGCTGGGGGAGGAAGGGAGGGCTGGGGGAGGAAGGGAGGGCTGGGGAAGGAAGGGAGGGCTGGGGGAGGAGGGCTGGGGGAGGAAGGGAGGGCTGGGGGAGGAAGGGAGGGCTGGGGGAGAGGGAGGGCTGGGGGAGGAGGGCTGGGGGAGGAAGGGAGGGCTGGGGGAGGAGGGCTGGGGGAGGAAGGGAGGGCTGGGGGAGGAGGGCTGGGGGAGGAGGGCTGGGGGAGGAGGAGGGCTGGGGGAGGAGGAGGGCTGGGGGAGGAGGAGGGCTGGGGGAGGAGGGCTGGGGGAGGAAGGGAGGGCTGGGGGAGGAAGGGAGGGCTGGGGGAGGAGGGCTGGGGGAGGAGGGCTGGGGAGGAAGGGAGGGCTGGGGGAGGAGGGCTGGGGGAGGAGGGCTGGGGGAGGAGGGCTGGGGGAGGAGGGCTGGGGGAGGAGGGCTGGGGGAGGAAGGGAGGGCTGGGGGAGGAGGGCTGGGGGAGGAGGGCTGGGGGAGGAGGGCTGGGGGAGGAGGGCTGGGGGAGGAGGGCTGGGGGAGGAGGAGGGCCTACCAGGCTTGTGGTGACAAGAAAAGCAAAAAAAGCAAAAGGAACAAAAAAGACTGTAGATCAGTGAAGCCTCTCTCTTTCATACTACCATTATGGTTATGAATGTAGGGTACTCCTTTGACTGACTGGTCCGTTGGGACAAAGCTCTTAAAAGGAAAGGAGAAAAAAAACCTGATATACAGTACTGCTAGTCTCACAGCGCAGCTTCATAAGGACTATCTGAGCAAAGTGCCCAAAGGCCTCTCCCTAGAGTCTGTGACTAAATCCCAAATGGCACCCTATTCCCAGGGCTCTAGTCAAAAGTAGTGCACTATGTAGGGGATAGGCTGCCCTTTGGGATGCAGACTGTATTCTGCCCTCTGGTTAGTGAGAAGCAGCTAAACAGAAGAGCCATCTAGCCTTCACGGCGAGGGGATCTCTCAGTACCATCTATCCTCCACCTCACAACGGACTGCTCCCCTTCCACAACCTCTAAAACCCTGCGCTTATCAAAGATCTCATTACTGGGGCTTCCCGAGGGGCACAGTGGTCTAAGGCACTGCATCACAGTGCTAGCTGTGCCACTAGAGATTCTGGGTTCGAGTCCAGGCTTT
>NC_143048.1:14057500-14117500 GCF_057628025.1 Oncorhynchus mykiss
TCCAATACATTACCGAGTAGCACTCTCCATATTTTCCAGCATAGTGGTGGATGCATCATGTTATGGGTATGCTTGTAACCGTTAAGGACTGGGGAGTTTTTCAAGATGAAAAAAAAAGAATGGAGTTCAGCACAGGCAAAATCTTAGAGGATAACCTGGTTCTGTCTGTTTTCCCCCAGACAGTGGGAGATGAATACACCTTTCAGTCTGAAGGCACTGTATGCCATTTAGCAGGGCTTCCAAACTGACTTGCATTTCCGCCACAGCAGGAATCGAACCCACAACCCTGACAGTGCCGTGCTCTAGCAACTGAACCGCAAAGAACTAATAAATAAAGTAATCAACTGATATGTACACAATAGGATAGAACTATTGCAGAATGGATTTGAACGTGCCATGTGAAGTGTGAATGTATTTACTGTTTTTAAAGTGGATAGTGTCTTGGACGTGTAACAGTATATATTAGAACAACAGCAATGAGTCTGTTGTTGACTCTCCCCTTGTTACATCTCCCCTCTCTCTGCATACAACACCCACTCAACCTGCATCAGTCTCCACCACCACCTCTAAAGGCCACAACGTTTAGCAAATAACGGTTGAACGAGTAGCACAGCTTCTTGTTTCCATGGCCGCGGGAAGATGTTTTGGGGTGGGGGTGCTGATACTCTGCTAATGAGTATTTTTCTCCTCTCAAATCGGAGTAATGAAAGGCACCCCTACTTCCCGCAGATATGCCTGTGGCAATCTGGTTAAAAATATACTCTGATGGGATCTGTTTCATTCCCTTCAAAGAGCATGCTTCTATTGATTACTGAGCTGTGGTGGACAGAGGAAGATGGAGGTGAGAGAAGGAGTGGAGGAGATTTTGTAATGGAATCTCCATGTTTCCCACATCAGTCCCTTTTTTTGAATCCCGCTGTTCTATTGTACTTCTCTCCGTCTCTTTCTCTTGCTACATTGTATTAATAAAGAAACAAAGAGAGAAAGACATCTCAAAATGCCTTGAAAGTGAATCCATTAGCAGAAGGTTGCAGCTCTCACGCTGGCTCTTTTTTACCACTCCCCCCCCCCCCCAATTTCATGGTATCCAATTGGTAGTTACAGTCTTGTCTCATTGCTGTAACTCCCGTACGGACTCGGGAGAGGCGACGGTTGAGAGCCATGCGTCCTCCGAAACACGACCCTGCCAAGCTGCACTGCTATTCGTCACACTGTTCTCTTAACCCGGAAGCCAGCCGCACCAATGTGTCAGAGGAAACACAGTACAGCTGACAATCAAAGTCAGTATGCAAGCACCGGGCCCACAACAAGGCATCCTGGCCAGCTCTCGCGCTCTTCTGAGAGAGAGGAGAGGGAGAGAGAGAAAAGAGTACAGTGATCTCAGAGAGAGGGGGGGGGGGGGGGGGGATGACTGACACACAAATGTATTATCTCAGTACTGCGTCTCTATAGTACTTGTCTCTATAGTGGGTGTCTCTAGTGTGTGCATGCGTGAAATTAGAGCCAGGAGCGCTCTGTCCGTTACGGCTGTTAACACGTCCCTGGCACAATAGTGAATTATGGAGCTCAGCTTGCCTGTTGAGTGTCTATATTTTAACAGCATAGAAAGAACATCTGAGTGAGTCAAGAGATAGCTCTGTGTGTGTGTGTGTGTGTGTGTGTGTGTGTGTGTGTGTGTGTGTGTGTGTGTGTGTGTGTGTGTGTGTGTGTGTGTGTGTGTAGTGTGTGCATATGGCTTTTGTTTTGCAACTACTGAATGTTTAGAAGTCACCACAGAAGTCTCTGCGAGAGAGATGGTTTGTGTGTGTTTGAAAGTCTGCATCTGTGCTGGTTTGTGTGCGTTTTGGTATGAAAGTCCCATCCCTCTGCCATCTTTGTTTAGAGCTCCTCTCCTCTCCAAAGCTTGTTGTTATGCCGTTGGGCACGTCGCTACACAGGAGGCAAGACAAATCCGATCAGGCCACAGCCAACGAACAATAGACCCGGGCCAATGGAATAATGCTAAAAGAGCACAATACCATCAAACAAAGTGACACTCACAGAACACCAATCCTCCTCTTCTCTGTGCTCCACTTTTATTGATCTCTCCTCTTTTCTCTCTCCTGCCTATTCCCCAGGTACAGCCATGTTCGCCTGGCAACTAACTGCATTTAAATAGAAATTAGCTGTGTGAATGGTTGGCTGGCCCACTCCCATTCACTCCCAATTGACTCAACAGACTGACTATTAAAGACGTATCGAGACACTGTAGTGAACACTGATTGTTATGACTCTACCAGCCATTGTTCATGTCACACGGGGACTTATTCAGGCCCATTGTATCCGGGGGGGCATCATGGAAATATTACCTGTCAGTCTCTATCATCATGGAGGTGGCGAGTACAGTCCTTTGAGGTTGGTTGCATAGGGGGGGTAGTTGGTTGGTTGCATAGGGGGTCATTTAGGGTTTAATTGGTTCAGACGTAGGCTGGCACACAATGCAAATTGCTGCAATTAACAGTGCATCATTTATTTCTCTGCAGGCAGAATGGCAGTTAGTTTAGGATGATTCCTCCTGCCAGTATGTCCTCGATGCTTGACTGTCATGAGCTATAATAATCCATCCCTGTGAAATACAAGAGGACGTTGAATAATGTGAGAGAGAATGTGTCAAACTCTGTGAGAAAGAACAACGCTAGGAGAAATGATTGCCGCGGTACATTTTCAGTGCCAATGTAGCGTTTACATTAGTGGTGAAACCGAGAATCCAGAGTGAAAGTTGGGGGAAAAAAGAACACTCATTGACAACTTAACTGAAGTAGAGATCCACCTCGCTTATTTCTGCTAGTTATTTCAGTCAGAGAGAGAACGGCTCTGGTGCCACTCTATGCTTTCTATGATGCTTGGATTCATAACACAAGAGTGGTGTGTGTGGTGTGTGTGTGTGTGTGTATGTAGTGTGTGTGTGGTGTGTGTGTGTATGTGTGTGTGTGTGTGTGTATGTGTAGTGTGTGTGTGTGTGTGGTGTGTATGTGTGTGTGTGTGTGTGTGTGTGTGTGTGTGTGTGTGTGTGTGTGTGTGTAGTGTGATGTGTGTTTGCGTGTGGAAGAGATTCATAGCCAATGCTGTTAATTAATTATCCTGTTATCGGCACTTCATCATTTCTACACTGCCTTTTTAATGTCAGTCCATGATGCAATCAGTAATGTGTCTCACGAACAAAGCTTTAATGTGATTCTATACAGCACCTGTCATTGTGGGATGCCATGAGTGTTGAAGATGATGATTTGAAGGAGGATGAGGTTCATACCCTGAACCAGTGTGAGAGAACAATGTGGACTGTATGAGGCCATGATCGGAATATAGGAACACATGTTGGTATTAACAACCAATTAAGTGACAGATTGGATCAGGCGTCCCCAGTGCTAAGGGGAGCAGGACGGGTTGAAGACTAGCTAGCTGGCATCCTGCTGGAAGACCCTGGATACATCCCAAATGGCACCCTATTATCTATAATAGTTCACTTCTTTTGATTAAGGTCCATAGGGCTCTAATCAAAAGTAGTGTACTATATAGGGAAAAGGGTGCCAATTGGGACAGGCCATCTCTCTACATGATCAATAATTAAATGATCGTTAGACTGCACAGGCAGTCCTTCCTAATTCACACATTACAGTGCCAGCTTAGCCTGCTGTTTGCTTAACAACATTTCATAGCGTGGGTTGGGAGGTTCTTTTATCCCTTCCTGGCACCGTTACTATTTTGGAGGCCAGATCTGACAGTGCAGGCATAGATGAAAGCCCTAAAATGAAAGACTTGTCAGAGAGCGGTAATAGGTTGGATGCGTAAGTCTTGTATTTAATAGACCCGGGGGAGAGGGGGAGGGAGAGGGAGAAGGAGAGAAAGAGCATCAGAGGGGGGGGGGGGGGGGGGAGAACTAAAGGGAGGAAGATTGTGTGTGTGCATTTTCATTATAGAAGAGTGAAGAACAGCCCCACCTGAACACCTGTGAATACACCGATGCAAGCCACACCTTTCACATATCGGCAAGAAACAGAGTGAGGAAGGATCTGGACTACAGTATGATGATGCAATATGAACAGTATCTTATCTTCAACCTGTATCAGAACAAACAGATGTTCTCTGTTCTGTTTAACTTCCTAATTCCAGGACTAGCGTGCCTGCTCTGCAGCAGCTCAATAATGATTAACAGGCTAATTAAGCAGGTAATTCATTACGCCTTAAAACCTGCAGTATCTGATTTCTGGAAGCTGAGCTGAGCATGGCTCTTTCACTGACAGGCAGCCCATCCAGTTAAAGGCAATAGCCTCTCTGGGCGGTTGAGATTACCGCTGCTTACCGCTGCTCGTACAGGTCCTTCTATAAGATCATCCTGATTTTGACCAATTACCCATATTCATTATGTCAGCTGGAGGCTTCATTCACAGGGCTGCAGCCTGCAGTGTGTTGCGTGGCCGAGCTGTGAGGGGTCCTGTCCTGCAGATGGTTCAGTATAGATAATTAATGGATCTAGCTAGGCAGCAGCCTTAGCCAAAGTCAGCACAGAAACAGAAGGACAGAATGAATGGGTGAGTGGGCACCCCATTCCAGGTAATCTAGGACAGTTTTAGTGTAGTTAGTGGTTGAATCAAGGGAAAATAGAGGATGGAGAATGAGCAATGTTCTCCTCCTGGTGCTGCTTGCAAGGGGTACTGGATAGTGGCGCGTATTCATGGATGCCAATCCCCCCCAAATATACAATAAAAAATATACAATCATGTTTCTTTCGTCTCTGTGTTTCATACCTTTCCTTAAATTCGCAATATGCTGAATATATCTCACCAGACAAAGCATCCGCGTGAACGTGCCTCTGTCTCAGTATGTGTAGCGTATCCATCTGATGCTGTCTGGTCAGAATGAGTATGACATTTTTTGCCGCCCATAGCATTGAATGCAAGGGAAGACAGCGAGCATTTGGCCTCCCTTGCTAACTTTGTTTTATAAAATAATAGCCAATCAGTACTGAGTGAGCTCATCTGCGAATGGTCCTGGCACAGCAAAAACAACTGTCAAGGGAAGCCCGTTTGGATTTGCTAGCTAGCTAATTAAAACCTAAATTATCCATCCAATTTGGACTTCTGGTTTAACATAATTCTCTGTACTTGTCAATGATTATAATGGTGAATCTGATCCAACCATAAATTCATATATTGTGGCCTTAAAGGATGGTAGTTCAACATGTAGCTAGATGTAGTATGCCAATGTTAACTAGCTGGCCTGGTGTATTGTTGCCCATGAAAGGAAGTCAGGCTAGCAGCAAGTATTTTAGCCAAGTGGCCTAGGACAACATGAAAGTGTATACAGTATGACATTTTAGGTCATATTAAAGACAGGAGGATGGCCATGTTTTTCTAATTGCACACACACACACACACACACACACACACACACACACACACACACAGAGAGAGCGAGAAATCAGACTCATGGACAGCCACATCATATTTAGCTTACATTGATAGGACTAAATAGTTTTTGATATCTTTTAGTTGTCCCTGTATTAGACAAAGCAGAAGAGAGATTATTTGTATTTATTATGGACCTCCGTTAGTTCCTGCCAAGGCAGCAGCTACTCTTCCTGGGGTTTATTATGGATCTCCATTAGTTCCTGCCAAGGCAGCAGCTACTCTTCCTGGGGTTTATTATGGATCTCCATTAGTTCCTGCCAAGGCAGCAGCTACTCTTCCTGGGGTTTATTATGGATCTCCATTAGTTCCTGCCAAGGCAGCAGCTACTCTTCCTGGGGTTTATTATGGATCTCCATTAGTTCCTGCCAAGGCAGCAGCTACTCTTCCTGGGGTTTATTATGGATCTCCATTAGTTCCTGCCAAGGCAGCAGCTACTCTTCCTGGGGTTTATTATGGATCTCCATTAGTTCCTGCCAAGGCAGCAGCTACTCTTCCTGGGGTTTATTATGGATCTCCATTAGTTCCTGCCAAGGCAGCAGCTACTATTCCTGGGGTTTATTATGGACCTCCATTAGTTCCTGCCAAGGCAGCAGCTACTCTTCCTGGGGTTTATTATGGACCTCCATTAGTTCCTGCCAAGGCAGCAGCTACTCTTCCTGGGGTTTATTATGGACCTCCATTAGTTCCTGCCAAGGCAGCAGCTACTCTTCCTGGGGTTTATTATGGACCTCCATTAGTTCCTGCCAAGGCAGCAGCTACTCTTCCTGGGGTTTATTATGGATCTCCATTAGTTCCTGCCAAGGCAGCAGCTACTCTTCCTGGGGTTTATTATGGATCTCCATTAGTTCCTGCCAAGGCAGCAGCTACTCTTCCTGGGGTTTATTATGGATCTCCATTAGTTCCTGCCAAGGTAGCAGCTACTCTTCCTGGGGTTTATTATGGACCTCCATTAGTTCCTGCCAAGGCAGCAGCTACTCTTCCTGGGGTTTATTATGGATCTCCATTAGTTCCTGCCAAGGCAGCAGCTACTCTTCCTGGGGTTTATTATGGATCTCCATTAGTTCCTGCCAAGGCAGCAGCTACTATTCCTGGGGTTTATTATGGATCTCCATTAGTTCCTGCCAAGGCAGCAGCTACTCTTCCTGGGGTTTATTATGGATCCCATTAGTTCCTGCCAAGGCAGCAGCTACTCTTCCTGGGGTTTATTATGGATCTCCATTAGTTCCTGCCAAGGCAGCAGCTACTCTTCCTGGGGTCCAGCAACATTAAGGCAGTTATATCATTTAAAACATTACATTAAGTGTGTTCCCTCAGGCCACTACTCTACTATCACATATCTACAATACAAAACCCATGTGTACGTGTGTGTAGATTGCGTGTCTTATCATGTGTATGTGTAAGCGTGTGTCTCTGCGTCTCTTCACAGTCCCCACTGTTCCATAAGGTGTATTAAATCTGATCATACTGCTTGCATCAGTTGCCTGATGTGGAATAGAGTTCCATGTGGCCATGGCTCTACGTAGTACTGTGCGCCTCCCATAATCTGTTCTGCACTTGGGGATTGTGAAGAGACCTTTGGTGGCATGTCTTGTGGGGTATGGATAGGTGTCTGAGCTGTGGGCTAGAAGTTTAAAACAGACACCTCGGTGCATTCAGCATGTCAATACGTACAAAACAAGTAGTGATGAAGTCAAACTCTCCTCCACTTTGATCCATGAGAGATTGACATGCATATTATGAATGTTAGCTCTCTGTGTACATTTAAGGGCCAGCCGTGCTTCTCTTTTCTGAGCCAATTGTAATTTTCCGAGGTCCCTCTTTGTGGCACTTGACCACACGACTGAACAGTCCAGGTGTGACAGAACTAGGACCTGTAGGACCTGCCTTGTTGATAGTGTTGTTAAGAAGGCAGAGCAACACTTTATCATGGACAGACTTCTCATTTTAGTGTTGTATCAACATGTTTTGACAATGAGAGTTTACAATCCAGGGTTACGCCAAACAGTTTCGTCACCTCAAATTGCTCAATTTCCACATGATTTAGTTGAGGTTTAGGGTTTATTAGTGAATGATTTGTCCCAAATTTTCCATCCACGTTGTCAGACCCCGGTGGCTTGTCATCGTTGATAGGCAACAATCTTTTTACCTCTTCCACACTCATTTTATGGAATTAAAAATGACAGTGCTTGTATTTCATAATTTGAACAGTTATACTATGTGTAGTGTCAGTGTTTGTTGCTGGAATGTCATGCCTAAGTTTGCTAATCTTGCCAGTTAAAAAAAATAATTAAAACAATTGGCAATATCAGTGGGTTTTGTGATGAATGAGCCATCCATTTCAATGAATGATGGAGCAGAGTTTGCCTTTTTGCCCAAAATTTCATTTAAGGTGCTCCAAAGCTTTTTACTATCATTCTTCATATAATTTAGCATCTTTGTTCATAGTATAGTTTCTTCTTTTTATTTAGTTCAAATATCAATTTGCAGTAAGTTTTCCAACCGATTGTACAACCAGACTTATTCGCCATTCCTTTTGCCTCACCATACAATTTTTCAATTCCTCATTAAACCAAAATATTGAACAGTTTTACAGTCACTTTCTTAATGGGTGCATGCTTATTAGTAACTGAAATAAGACATTTCATAAATGTGTCAAGTGCAGTGTCTGGTTGCTCCTCATTACACACCACAGACCAACACATATTCTTTACATCAACAACAGAAGAATCACTACAAAACGTCATGTATGACCTTCTGTACACTGTATTAGGCGCAGCCTTTGGAACTTTGGTCTTCCTAGATATGTCAACTAAACTCAGCAAAAAAAGAAACGGCCCTTTTTCAGGACCCTGTCTTTCAAAGATAATTCGTAAAAATCCACATAACTTCACAGATCTTCATTGTAAAGGGTTTAAACACTGTTTCCCATGCTTGTTCAATGAACCATAAACAATTAATGAACATGCACCTGTGGAACGGTCATTATGACACTAACAGCTTACAGACTGTAGGCAATTAAGGAAACAGTTATGAAAACTTAGGAGACTAAAAAGGCCTTTCTACATACTCTGAAAAACACCAAAAGAAAGATGCCCAGGGTCCCTGCTCATCTGCGTGAATGTGCCTTAGGCATGCTGCAAGGAGGCATGAGGACTGCAAATGTGGGCATACTGTGAGGCGCCTAAGACAGCGCTACAGGGAGACAGGAAGGACAGCTGATCATCCTCGCAGTGGCCGTCTACGTGTAACAACACCTGCACAGGATCGGTACATCCAAACATCCCTCCTGTGGGACAGGTACAGGATTGGAACAACAACTGCCCAAGTTACACCAGGAACGCACAATCCCTCCATCAGTGCTCAGAATGTCCGCAACAGGCTGAGAGAGGCTGGACTGAGGGCTTGTAGGGCTGTTGTAGGCAGGTCCTCACCAGACCTCACCGGCAACAACGTTGCCTATGGGCACAAACCCACTGTCACTGGACCAGACAGGACTGGAAAAAAGTGCTCGTCCCTGACGAGTCGCGGTTTTGTCTCACATGGGATGATGGTCGGATTCGCGTTTGTCGTCGAAGGAATGAGCGTTACACCGAGGCCTGTACTCTAGAGCAGGATCGATTTGGAGGTGGAGGGTCTGTCATGGTCTGGGGCAGTGTGTCACAGCATCATCGGACTGAACTTGTTGTCAATAACTTGCAGTTATTCTCAACGCTGTGCGTTACAGGGAAGACATCCTCCCTCATGTGGTGTCCTTCCTGCAGGCTCATCCTGACATGACCCTACAGCATGACAATGACACCAGCCATACTGCTCATTCTGTGCGTGATTTCCCGCAAGACAGGAATGTCAGTGTTCTGCCATGGCCAGCGAAGAGCCCGGATCTCAATCCCATTGAGTACGTCTGGGACCTGTTGGATAGGAGGGTGAGGGCTAGGGCCATTCCCTCCAGAAATGTCCGGGAACTTGCAGGTGCCTTGGTGGAAGAGTGGGGTAACATCTCACAGCAAGAGCTGACAAATCTGGTGCAGTTCATGAGGAGGAGATGCACTTCAGTACTTAATGCAGTTGGTGGCCACACCAGATACGGACTGTTACTTTTGATTTTGACCTCGCCTTTGTTCAGGGACACATTACTCCATTTCTGTTTGTCTGTGTAACTTGTTCAGTTTATGTCTCAGTTGTTGAATCTTATGTATGTTCATACAAATATTTACACATGTTAAGTTTGCTAAAAAAGAAACACAGTTGACAGTGAGAGGACGTTTTTTTTTAAAATTAGTTTATATTGTGATAACTACATCTGATGAATTTGGCAAATTTCTGCAGCAATAGTAATGATGTGATCAATACACGTTGATGATTTCATTCCTGCGCTGATTGTAACTACCCTGGTAGGTTGACTGACAACCTGAACCAGGTTGCAGGCACTGGCTACAGTTTGAAGCTTTTTCTTGAGTGGGCAGCTTGATGAAAGCCAGTAAATATTTAAAACACCCAGAAAATATACCTCTCTGTTGATATCACAAACATTATCAAGCATTTCACACATGTTCTCCAGATACTGACTGTTAGCAGTTGGTGGTCTATAACAGCTTCCCACCAGAATGGGCTTTAGATGAGACAGAGGAACCTGTAGCCATATTACTTCAACGGTATTTAACATGAGATCCTCTCTAAGCTTTACAGGAATGTGGTTCTGAATTTAAACTGCAAAACACCTCCACCATTTGGCATTTCTGTATTTTCTGTAGATGTTATAACCCTGTATTGCTACCACTGTATTATCAAATATATTATATAAGTGCGTTTCAGAGATAGTCAGAATATACAGTGGGGGAGAACAAGTATTTGATAACCTGCAAAATCGGCAGTGTTTCCTACTTACAAAGCATGTAGAGGTCTGTAATTCTTATCATATGTACACTTCAACTGTGAGAAACAGAATCTAAAACAAAAATCCAAAAAATCACATTGTATGATTTATAAGTAATTCATTTGCATTTTATTGCATGACATAAGTATTTGATACATCAGAAAAGCATAACTTAATATTTGGTACAGAAACCTTTGTTTGCAATTACAGAGATCATACGTTTCCTGTAGTTCTTGACCAGGTTTGTACACACTGCAGCAGGGATTTTGGCCCACTCCTCCATACAGACCTTCTCCAGATCCTTCAGGTTTCGGGGCTGTCGCTTGTTCTCCGCACTGTAAATGTCATCTGTTGCTAGCAAGTTATTGATTTCATGAACCTTTTTTCTTAAGCTGCATATGTTAACGTAAGCTATTTTTAGAACTTTTCTGGGATGCTTGATTTTTTTCATTGCTTTACTGGGAAGATAAGCAGAAGTAGACATGCTCATGTTAATTATGTTAGTGTAGGGTGAGCTGAACACAGCAGACTTCCTACTAGGGCACTCCGCCTCAGTGCTAACAGTATAACTCTGGTTAATAGGGACATGATTACAGCATACAATAGCTGCAGGATCAGCAGAGGCATTTAAGGTAGTTAGAAGGATATAAATTAGGTTACTTACATTGTGTCTACTAACATCCCTGGGATAATGTACATTTGCTGAAGCATTATGAGAACTCAACGACACAATAGTAGGGATTAACTGAGTTGGGCTTGGGTCATTGATAAGTTATTGTCTCATCGCAGCCTTATAATGCTGTGAAAGGATCCAGGAACCAAAATGATTCAGGTGGATCCCATCCTCCTTATAAAAACGTGTTTTGATTCCAAAAGGTATCGGAATTGTTATGATGTTCCGTGACATGGAGTCCCATAGGGCGGCACACAATTGGCCCAGCATTGTTCCGGTTTGGCCAGGGGGGCTTTACTTGGCTCATCGCCCTCCAGCAACTCCTTGTGGCAGGCTGGGTGCCTGCAGGCTGACCTCAGTTGTCAGGTGAACGGTGTTTCCACCGATACGTTGGTGCGGCTGGCTTCCGGGTTAAGCAGGCGGGTGTTAAGAAGCACGGTTAGGCGGGTCATGTTTCGGAGGACACATGACTCAACCTTCGCCTCCCGAGCCCGTTGGGCAGTTGCAGCGATGAGACAAGATCAAAATTGGGGAGAAAAAGTGGATAAAAGACAAAAAGTAATCATCATGATGTTGTAATGTTGAAGTTGAAATGGTGCTGGAATAGTGAAGGCAACTCCTGTTTTAATAGTCCAAAGATGTGGGAAACATTACCTTGCTTGACCATGCTGTAGGTCATGTAACTGTTTGTTACATGCAATATATTTTGTGGACTTCAGAGATGTTGCTCTCCGGTTCTGTAATCGAACAAATGTGTTGTTGAATTTATTCTGCCACTGTCTCTTCTTATTGTCTCACCCTTAGGCCTACAGTATATCTCACAGTGTCAAGGCATATGAACTAACGGGTTATAGAGCAAACAACACAATTATCACAACACATAGATTGTAATATGGCTTTTTTTCTGGCTTCCAGTGGAGAAGTGGCATAACAGCCCAGCGCTCAGAGCACTACACACACGCATTCACACACACACACCCTCTTTCTCTCGCTCTCTTTTTTCCCAATCTCATGCTGACCCCGCACAAAGAGAGGTTAATTAATCTTTCCATTTAATTGATTTCAGTCTCCTTTCGTTTGTTCGGTGTAATAAAACCTACTACTGTCTGAAATCATCTGGCGGGGCCGAAATAGAGCAATAAATCCCACTGCAGTCGCAGTAAAAAGGGTTGACCCTTCGTATTCAGCAGGAGTGAGTACACTGTATTTTTGACTGCCAAACAAATAAAGGAATTTAAATTGAATTCAAATAAATCTATTCATCTGCAGATGAATGAAAGAAAATCAATCATTCATTCACTCACTCAGTCATTTATTTATGTATTCATTCATTTATCATGAATTCTGCAATGTGGCTCACATGCCTGACAAAGTCCATACGGTACAAGCCTCCAGGGCATGAGACTAACAACATGACTAATCATAAAGCCTGGAGTAAAACGACACAATTATCAGCAAGACCTGAGGAGGAAGACATCTCATGGGGACTTGATTTGTAACACTTCACCAAATCTCCTCATTATGCTATAGCCACACAAACAGAAAGGCAACACTTCACCAAATCTCCTCATTATGCTATAGCCACACAAACAGAATGGCAACAACAATGAAGAAGAATCGGAGTCAACTGTAGAAGAGTATAGCAGTATAACATACTAAGCAAATGGCACCATATTCCCTATATAGTGCACTACTTTTGACTGGAGCGCCTTGGTGCCATTTGGGACTCAACCTGACTCTGTAGCACTTGGAGTAAGAGGTGAATAGGTTCATTGAGGTCCAGACAGTGAGCAGTACTTCAGCTAAGGCCAGTACGTGAAGCTCTTTGGTTCTGACCAAGTTCTGTTCAGTAAATCGTTACTGTCCCTGGAAGACAATTAGTGCATCATAAGAGACACAAGAGAAGCAGCTCAACCAACACACAGTGGCTTATAGTTCCAACACGGTTCTTTAGTCAGCACGCATGTGTGTTATTCAAAGTAGAGGTCGAACGATTATGATTTTTCAACGCCGATGCCGATTATTGGAGGATCAACAAAAGCTGATACCGATTAAATCGGCCGATTTAAAAAAAAATATTTGTAATAATGACAATTATAACAATACGTAATGAACACTTATTTTAACTTAATATATTACATCAATAAAATCAATTTAGCCTCAAATAAAATGAAACATGTTCAATTTGGTTTAAATAATGCAAAAACAAAGTGTTGGAGAAGAAAGTAAAAGTGCAATATGTGCCATGTAAAAAAGCTAACGTTTAAGTTCCTTGCTCAGAACATGAGAACATATGTAAGCTGGTGGTTCCTTTTAACAGAAGTCTTCAATATTCCCAGGTAAGAAGTTTTAGGTTGTAGTTATTATAGGAATTATAGGACAATTTCTCTCTATACCATTTGTATTTCATATACCTTTGACTATTGGATGTTCTTATAGGCACTTTAGTATTGCCAGTGTAACAGTATAGCTTCCTTCCCTCTCCTCGCCCCTACCTGGGCTCGAACCAGGAACACATCGACAACAGCCACCCTCAAAGCAGCGTTACCCATCGCTTACCCATCGCTCCACCCTCTGCAAGGGGAACAACCACTCCAAGTCTCAGAGCGTGTGACGTTTGAAACGCTATTAGCGCGCACCCCTCTAACTAGCTAGCCATTTCACATCGGTTACACCAGCCTAATCTTGGGAGTTGATAGGCTTGAAGTCATAAACAGCTCAATGCTTGAAGCACAGCGACAAGCTGCTGGCAAAACGCACGAAAGTGCTGTTTGAATGAATGCTTACGAGCCTGCTGATGCCTAGCATCGCTCAGTCAGACTGCTCTATCAAATCATAGACTTAATTATAACATAATAACACACATAAATACGAGCCTTAGGTCATTAATATGGTCGAATCCGGAAACTATCATCTCGGAAACAAGACGTTTATTCTTTCAGTGAAATACGGAACCGTTCCATATTTGATCTAACGGGTGGCATCCATAAGTCTAAATATTCCTGTTACATTGCACAACCTTCAATGTTATGTCATAATTACGTAAAATTCTGGCAAATTAGGCGGGCCAAACTGTTGCATATACACTGACTCTGCGTGCAATGAACGCAAGAGAAGTGACAATTTCACCTGGTTAATATTACCTGCTAACCTGGATTTCTTTTAACAAAATATGCAGGTTTAAAAATATATACTTCTGTGTATTGATTTTAAGAAAGGCATTGATGTTTATGGTTAGGTACAGTCGTGCAACGATTGTGCTTTTTTCGCTAATGCGCTTTTGTTAAATCATCCCCCGTTAGTCTTCAGATTTCGCAACGAGTCAGGTTAGCAGGCAATATTAACTAAATATGCAGGTTTAAAAATATATACTTGTGTATTGATTTTAAGAAAGGCATTGATGTTTATGGTTAGGTACACATTGGAGCAAGACAGTCTTTCGCGAATACGCACCGCATCGATTATATGCAACGCAGGACACGCTAGATAAACTAGTAATATCATCAACCATGTGTAGTTATAACTAGTGATTATGATTGATTGATTGTTTTTTTATAAGATAAGTTTAATGCTAGCTAGCAACTTACCTTGGCTTCTTACTGCATTCGCGTAACAGGCAGTCTCCTCGTGGAGTGCAATGTAATCAGGTGGTTAGAGCGTTGGACTAGTTAACTGTAAGATTAACTGTTGCAAGATTGAATCCCCGAGCTGACAAGGTAAAAATCTGTCATTCTGCCCCTGAACAAGGCAGTTAACTAGGCCATCACTGAAAATAAGAACGTGTTCTTAACTGACTTGCCTAGTTAAATAAAGGTGTAAAATATATATATATATATATATATTTATATATATTTTTTTTAAATCGGCCAAATCAGTGTCCAAAAATACCGATTTCCAATTGTTATGAAAACTTGAAATCAGCCCTAATTAAATCGGCCATTACGATTAATCGGTCGACCTCAAAGCACTATCATTATCAGAATCATTCAAACATGCAATTGCACTTATTGGAGGTTATTCGTAAGGTCTAAAGGGGGACTCATTGTGAATATTAATGATCACGGCCGTGGTGTACTGTACTTTTTCACAGCTCAGCACTTAACATGGAAACCCTACATTTATACAAATATAGTCTAGCTAACCAAGTAGAAAATAACTTCTTAGTTATGCCATTATAATGTCCCCTACTGTGTTCCTCTCTATTTGATGCTTTTGCTCGCCTCCTGTCACCACGTCCTCTTGTTCTACTACTCCGAGGCACTCAGCTGCCGAACTCACCCTGTGTGTGTGTGTGACTGGGAGAGTTTGAGTGTGTGTGTCTGGAGGGGGGAGGGGGGGGGGTATGTCACTCTGTGTCAGGCTGCACCACTCCCACACTAAGCCCAGAGATCTCAGCGTGACAGCAAGGGAGGATTGGATGAACAAGAGAGAAAGAGAGAATGAGAAAATCGGGAAAAGACTGCGTCTGAGAGATTGCACAAACACTGATACAGACAACAGCACATGCCGTTTTCATTATCTCACGCACACGCACCCGCACAGGCACACGGTTCTCTTCCCTTGTTGTTCCTAACGATCATTGCATTTCATACGATATACCTGGAGGGTGAGAGCTGTGCTCGAGCAACAGACAAAGTGAAAACAACAGAGAAACAGGGCTGCTGATCCCTCCCCCTAGAGAGTCACGACCACCCCCACCTGTGTGCTACGCTCCTGTTACCTCTCCTAGAAAATGAATTTTCAGGAAGACAGGCTGACAGGACATGCTCTCTGTCTCTCCTCCAGCAGACAGTATGCTTCAGTGAGAACCATGGTTGTCAGGACTCATCCTGCCAGAGGGGTCTAACCTCTGTGTTCCATGAGACTCACTGTGATGGAAGTCTACTGAGCTGACAGACACACTACTTAGCCAGGTGCTGTAGCTGTACGGAATAGGTGCTGTAGCTGTACGGAATAGGTGCTGTAGCTGTACGGAATAGGTGCTGTAGCTGTACGGAATAGGTGCTGTAGCTGTACGGAATAGGTGCTGTAGCTGTACGGAATAGGTGCTGTAGCTGTACGGAATAGGTGCTGTAGCTGTACGGAACAGGTGCTGTAGCTGTACGGAACAGGTGCTGTAGCTGTACGGAACAGGTGCTGTAGCTGTACAGTACAGGTGCTGTAGCTGTACGGAACAGGTGCTGTATGGAACAGGTGCTCAGGACATCCTCACCACCTAAAATGTCAGGAGCAGTGAGAGTGGGGGCGGAGGTGTCTGGTGTTAACGGCTGACCACTGACCAAGCCTGTTCCTCTGAGGTCTGTGAGAGGACCAGAGAGGATTATGGCTTCTTCTAATAGAGACACTCGCTCACGTTTAGAAAAAGAGAGCACCCTGTGTGTGTGTGTGTGTGTGTGTGTGTGTGTGTGTAAACATATCGGCCAAGGTGCTGAATAATAGCCCCTGTGACTTTGTGCCAACTGACCAACAGTATCAGTGAGAGCTGCACCACCCTGCCTAACCCTGGGCTGACCAACAGTATCAGTGAGAGCTGCACCACCCTGCCTAACCCTGGGCTGACCAACAATATCAGTGAGAGCTGCACCACCCTGCCTAGCCCTGGGCTGACCAACAGTAACAGTGAGAGCTGCACCACCCTGCCTAGCCCTGGGCTGACCAACAGTATCAGTGAGAGCTGCACCACCCTGCCTAGCCCTGGGCTGACCAACAGTATCAGTGAGAGCTGCCCCACCCTGCCTAGCCCTGGGCTGACTAACAGTGAGAGCTGCACCACCCTGCCTAGCCCTGGGCTGACCAACAGTGAGAGCTGCACCACCCTGCCTAGCCCTGGGCTGACCAACAGTGAGAGCTGCACCACCCTGCCTAGCCCTGGGCTGACCAACAGTAACAGTGAGAGCTGCACCACCCTGCCTAGCCCTGGGCTGAACAACAGTGAGAGCTGCACCACCCTGCCTAGCCCTGGGCTGACCAACAGTGAGAGCTGCACCACCCTGCCTAACCCTGGGCTGACCAACAGTGAGAGCTGCACCACCCTGCCTAACCCTGGGCTGACCAACAGTATCCGTGAGAGCTTCACCACCCTGCCTAACCCTGGGCTGACCAACAGTAACAGTGAGAGCTGCACCACCCTGCCTAACCCTGGGCTGACCAACAGTAACAGTGAGAGCTGCACCACCCTGCCTAGCCCTGGGCTGACCAATTGTCCACTGATGGCATCTCTCAAAAACAAACCCTAACACAGCCAATGCACACAGGCAGGGGATTCATTCCCTATCATCCACACAGAAGGAATCCCAAGGGCTGGCTGCAGGCTGACGGATAAGCACACAGCTCTGACATATGCAAACGCAATTTGCACGAAAGCCCATGAAAGCTGGTTAGATGTAAATCAACATGTTACGTAACAACTCCTCAAATTAGACTGAGACTTCACACAAGAGTGCTAAGACTTAAAGAAACACGCAACGTGAAATCTCAATGCATGAGATCAGCTTCTTATATCCGAAAAAGTTAAGTTGAGAGTCAAAAAGCCACATGCGGAAAATCTCTCAGCGGCTGATGGGAGAGTAAATTCAGCTGCATCTAGAACACTAAGCTGTGTTCTTTACCACCCAACACACAGCAGCCTGTTTGTGTTTTGCCTCTGCCAATTCAAGGGTCATTGTGTGGATTGGAAAGGAGTAGGTTGGTGCTTCAGCAGCCCTGAATCTTCTTACACAGGACAGATTGATAAAGATCTGATGGCGACCGACCGACCGAGCGAGCGAGCGGGCGGGCGGGCGGGCGGACGGACGGACGGACCCAAACCCATGTGAGACAGACAGACAGACAGACAGACAGAGCCGTGACTGTGGAGGGTGTTCACACTACGCACAGCAGAGACCGGAGACCCTGCCTCAACGACAGCAGAACCCGACCAATAGCAGGACAGCTGGTACCACAGCGCCTGGATATCAGCCATTAGGAGAGTGTGTGGGCGAGAGAGCAGTTGGGAACTTAGCGTGTGTCCCGACTCCTTGGCCACTGTGTTCCCATGTGTATGACGAGCCATCACAGCGGGACTTGTGTTTCCCATGTGAGATATTCTACATGTATCTGTTAGGAGGAAGGATGTTAAGGTCACGATGGAGTCAAAACCAGGACCATGGATCCCTCCAATACCAAGTTCCTCCCATCCCATAGGTACAGCATTGATACAGTGGACACAAAGACTATGATAAACACCTGTCACCAAGAATTGGATCAGAACCACCTGGCACACAAAACCCAAAAGGATCAACAGAAAGAAAACGACACTGTCCATCACATCCTCTGAAAGAGAGGGTCAAAACAAAAGTGTACAAGGCAACATACCCTATCCAGAGAGGGAATCCCTGATTCTGGATCTGTACAGTAACACCCAGAGTCATTTTCACCCAAGGGGTCCAATGAGAAGATCAGCCCAGTGACTCGGCAGCCAGGGCAGAACAAGAGAGGCTACCTTCCAGATGGCACCCTATTCCCTTTATGTAGGTCCTGGTCAAAAGTAGTACCCTGTGCAGGGAATAGGGCACCATTTGGGACGTAGAGGAGAGCAGGGCAAATGCCCTCAACCCTGAAGAAACACACATTTCACATTATAATCTTCATAAATATTAATGGAAGCCATGTCAGAGAGGAAGGATAAGGTGTAAATTCCCAGCCTGATCGAGGGAGCGGGGTAGGAAAAAGGGACAATGAAATGGTGAGAGGGCGAGGCTTCTGCTCACAATGGGAAAGCTCATTTCTGTTTGCTTTTACGGCAGATTATTTAATATTTGATCGAAGTTCCATGATGAGGGGAACCACATCACATACACACTGAGACCCACCCAACAGGCGGACCAGGCGACACGCTCCTCAGCACCCCAGCTGGGCATGAGGAACAGCAGAGATGTGCAGTGCACTGGACAGACACACACTGTGCATTCATAGACTGTACTACATACAGTAAGGCCAACATACACACAGCATAGGAGCACATACAGGACATGCACACATACACCCCCACCCAAACTGCAGTGTGGGAGTGATAGTGCTGGAGAAGGGAGATCCCTCACTCATCCTCAGACCGCCCTGCCCATTGTCCAAGCACTGCAGCAGCTCCCGCTCTCCCTCTGTTCTGGAACACCCCACTCACGTCTCACTGCTCAGCCTCACACTGCACGGACTGCACTGCACACTACACATTGTGTCCCGTCTCCCCCCACCCACACCCTATCCTGCAGGGGTCTGCATCAACACCATGTTAGCCTCCACCCTCGCACTAAAACTCTCGACTCCACAACTCCAAAGGCCAAGCGCAACTTTAGCTTCAAAACAATCAAGGACCTAATTTGTGTAATTAACAAACGGTGACAATTGCTCTTTGGGTGGCATTAGACAGATTGAACAGCCTGTTCCCCCCCTCAGGGAGCAATCAGGACTGTATTTCCTAACTGAATGAGATGTTTTCTGGGGAATTAGAATCTCCAACAGAGGAGAGAGGTGTGCGGTGGATTTGCAGACTGAAACAGCCACACTCGAACCTCTGAGATAGAGGAAACACAATTGAAATCTGTCTAACAGTCTAGTCTGCAGTCTGTACAAATGTGCAAACAATAGCCTATCCCCTGTATGAAAATAGCCCACAATAGACCAACTGTGAGATGAGCACTTGGATACATTGAAGAGAAAATAATACATTTTGGGATACCGAACTGTAATGAAAAAAGGAGGAATGAAACATATAGCCTACATGTATGTAGTCAACGTGCACAAACTGCCATCCGAGGAGCAATAAATACTGGTTATCCTCCATCCGTTTCGGGGGTGGGGAGTGGAGGGATCAAATCCAAACTGCAGAAAAATGCCACACCGAGGAAAGCCCCACTACTGCCTGCCCTTCGCCAGCCTGCCCCTCGCCAGCCTGCCTTTCACCAGCCTGCCCCTCGCCAGCCTGCCCCACGCCAGCCTGCCCGTCACCAGCCTGCCCCTCACCAGCCTGCCCCTCGCCAGCCTGCCCCTCGCCAGCCTGCCCTTCGCCAGCCTGCTCCACGCCAGCCTGCCCTACGCCAGCCTGCCTCACACCAGCCTGCCCCACCCCAGTCTGCACTGAGCTGGGTGAATCCCCACTTCCCATGTCTATGATGCAAGCACAATGAATAGATGACCAGTTTTAAAGGGGGACCAAATGAGCCTTGACTTGCACTTGCTTAACGATGATGCTGTTGATTCCGCATACGAGTATATGTTAATTATTAGAAAAGCCTGTTATGCAATGCCTCTGATTTTAGGCTATAGATGATGGAGACATGGCTGCAGGATGATGTTTTGGGTTGGGGTGCTTTCAATGGTAAAAAATGCCTAGTACTCTAATTGATTTAGAATTGTTTTTATTTATTTTAAATTATTAATTTTGATTTCAGGTGCTGCAGCACCTTCAGCACCCCTACTTCCCACGGTTATGGATCAAGGTGAACTCACAGGTGAACTACTGTAAAGGTCTCTATTATTTCCAATTGACCGGCTAGGCCAGGGGTGGGCAACTCCAGTCCTCAGGGGGCAGATTGTTGTTCCTCTTTTTCTCCATCTCTAGCAAACACAGCTGATTAATCAAATTGCATTCTAAACTGAAGATCATGATTAGGTGATTATTGGAGTCAGGTGTGTTAACTGGGGCAAAACTGTTACACCAATCAGGCCCCAGAGGACTGGAATTGCCCACCCCTAGGCTAGTCTATATGTTGAGCTTTTTGCTATATCATAAAGAAACACTTTGTCAACTAATAAGCTATAAGGGCACTGTTGAGTTGGCCTATGCAATTGCAGGACATTTGCCTTAAAATTAATTGAATGGAGCTTTTATCCGAGGACAAATAAAGGTACTGGTTCTACACACTGCACACAGCGTTGAGTAGCCTAAAGCACGCTTCCATCTCTGCAACATCTTTTGTATTTCAATCACGCAGTGGAACGCTTCAGGGAAATTATGCAACATGGTAAGTTCTATTGATAATATATGTGAGCGTGCATTTTTATCAACACAGCCTTTTACAATAAACGAAAATAGTGGCAGACTTAAATGTCGGTTATGCTCAATCTTTCCATCGTAATTTGCTCGATTGTACATCATACTTCTGATTACTACTTAGCATTTTCAATTATCATTAAATCAATGGCTCAAATGCGAATATTAGAGCTACCCCACATGGTACATTGTAACATTTATCCATAACCATACCCATAACCCAAACAAACATCGAGCAAGTCAGTGTAGAGCAGAAAGAAGATTGTTAAAGTGTAAAAAGCAAGGAATTAGTCTATTTAAACACATCTGACATGTCCTCAACATTCAAAACCGATCACTTTTCTAAACACATTCTTACCTTATATCCAAGTTTTTAGCGTCGCTCAATGCAGGTGTGGTCGTAATGCAAATACTGCTGATAACATGAAAAACTGCTCTGGTTAATTTTGCTGTCGTAGCCGCGGATCGATTCGCACTCTGACATACACTCACAACCAGTAGGCTACACACGCTCAGTCAGTCTCTCTCACAATCACATTGGAAGTGCGCGTTCAGGGAAGGGAGGGAGTTACGTTCAGGAGCGTGCATGGCTCAGGGTTACGACCATGTGTCATACACTCGAGAAATGATTTATAAGCTAACCTACTTTCTTTGTTAATAACAGTCGTATTTCATGTTGTCTAAAATATGTGCAGGTGGAACACTATCCGTTCCTGAGCTGGCATTATTTGATGGGAGGAAAGCCAAGGTTACCATCATATTGATGGAACCATGTCAGTGTGTGTGTGATGGCCTCAAAGGGGAAATATGTATTTTCAAAGTCTTGAACAAGGTCCTTTACTTTTTGTTGTTGTTACTGTTCACTAACTCCCTTGTTCCTGCTGATGTTTGCTGACCAAGCACATTTTCAGTGGATGGTGCTCAATAATAGACTTCCCAGCTGGGTTTGGTTCCCCATGATATCTGTGGAATTCTGCTCCACTTCAAATAGGTCACGTTGAGAGAATCAGAAACAAATGAATGGGATGGTAGACTAGTGCCTCTTCACCAGGGTGGTTTCAGAGAGGACACTTTCAGGAACACGAAAAAACAAATATAAAGACGTAAGAATGCCAGAGTGGTGGCGAGACCAGAGAAAAAGAGAGACAAACAGGAAGACAAACAGAGATGTGCAAGTAGGAAGAAGGGGGGGGGAGAGAGAGAGTGCCTCTGCAGCGTGTTTGGTTTTTAGCTCCCCTCAACTAGGACACAGTGGCATCCTCCCCCATTCTTTCTGAGTGGCACGCCATTAGGCCTGGTCGG
The DNA here is from genome assembly GCF_057628025.1 of Oncorhynchus mykiss. Taxonomy (NCBI): domain Eukaryota; kingdom Metazoa; phylum Chordata; class Actinopteri; order Salmoniformes; family Salmonidae; genus Oncorhynchus; species Oncorhynchus mykiss. Next base: position 14,079,823 of record NC_143048.1, read on the forward strand.
AAGCTTAAACACAGTGTGAAGGAGTCTTACTTTACTGCGTTATTGTCTGTAATCCTCCTTTGCTAATCATATATTTTGTATTATTCTATTTCTACTGTGTTTTGGTAAAAGGCTATTTATGAATTTGATGGATGCCATACAGGACCTTGCACTGTGCATAAGCAATAATCAAATATTGATATTTTAGAGAACTGCGGAGCAGGGAAGTGAACCGGGATTGCTGGCGTGAAGGCAAACACCCTACTCATCACACCAGTAAGATTAACCCACTTGGTGAGAATTATAATGTGACTCAAACAGTAAGGATCACTACAACATGTTCACAAAAGAGTAGATGAAACATGCATTCAAATTGGGTGGTTGCCAAATGGCGCCCTGTTTTGTAGATCGTGTACTACTTTTGACCAGGGCACCCAATTTGTGAGTGACACATGATTCGTGCCCTGTCCAGGATTCCAGGAGTCCCAAAAGAGTCCCTGTGCACTGTCACCACTTGCAGTGGTGGAAAAAGTACCAAATTGTCATACTTGACAATTAATAGAAAATTACTCATTAAAAGTGAAAGTCATGCAGTAGAATACTACTTGAGTAAAAGTCTAAAAGTAATTGGTTTTAAAAATACTGAAGTATCAAAGTAAATGTAATTGATAAAATATACTTAAGTATCAAAAGTAAAAGTATAAATAATTTAAAATTCCATATATTACACAAACCAGATTGCACAACTCAGTGACTCCGCCAGATCTGATGCAGTAGGGATGACCAAGGATGTTCTCTTGATAAGTGTGTAAATTGGACCACTTTCCTGTCCTGCTAAGCATTCACAATCTAACAAGTAGTTTTGGGTGTCAGGGAAAATGTATAGAGTAAAAAGTATATTATTTGCTTTAGGAAAATGGTGAATTAAAAGTTTTCAAAAATATAAATAGCAGAGTAAAGTACAGATACCCAAGAAAACTACTTAAGTAGTACTTTTTAAAATGTGTTTTACTTAAGTACTTTACACTACTGACCACTTCCTGGTCTTTCACTCACTGAGCAATTGCTACAGTAACGATTTGCATGGGTGGAGACAGACGTGGAAGACCAGTCAAACATCATGACAATACACAGCCTCATCTCTTCCTTTTTTCTGCTATCTCTCAATCACCCCAGATGGAGGGAGTGAGAGAGAGTGACAGACATAAAAATAGAAAGCTACGGACTTGTCATTTCCTCTCTCTGGGCTGTAGACACAGATTATTAGACTGGTTGGTGGCCAGTAACCGAGCTGACAAGGTAAAAACAATCTGTCTTGTAAATAAGAATTTGTTCTTAACTGACTTGCCTAGTTAAATAAAGGTGGTTAGGGTTAGGAGTTAGGGTTAAGGTTAGGTTCTGGGGTTAAGTTTAGGGTTAATGTTAAGGTTAGGTTTAGGGTAAGGGTTAATAAAAAATAGGATTTTGAATGGGACTGAATTGTGTGTCCCCACAAGGATAGTTATACAAGACTGTGTGTGTGTAAGCTATTCCTGTGGAACCAGAACAGCTGAGATAATCAAAAATTCTGCAGAGTAACTCAACCAAGACGGTGCTGTGCCAGAAATCCATCCACTCTCATACAGGGACCAGTCGGATAGGGAGGTGGCGGAGATGGAAGCAGTTCAGGGCAGGACAATGCTGCCAATGCTGACTGAGTCTTCCACAGAAATGTACAGATGTAGGGTATTAATTTGAACCAGTTTGCTACAACAGGAAAAGAATCCGGCAGCAACAGGAAATGTGAAGTATTATGTGGATGATCTTTTTTTTTTTTTTTTTTGAGGCTGATACATTTTTTGTTAGGGCGAATAAAGTCAGACATTTTAAAGTGGAACTTATACATTTTAGAATACTTTTTAAACCTTGAACACTCTACAAATGTACATTTCCTGCTGTGCAGGAATATTCTTAGCAACAAGAGAAGAGTGATCAAATTAAGGTTAAAACCCTGGATCGGAGACCAAATTGATAGCTATAGATATACGCTCTCCATTAGGAGGTGCTGCCCCTCTCTGATGTTGTTTCAAAGGTACAAATTCAACGTAGACAAACCTAGTATAAAATATGTTCAAAATGGGTTACCACGATGACATAATCCTGTGGTTGAAATTTCACCCTCAAAACAACAGTTGGTGACTTTTTGCAAATCCAATGTATTTTCCACAAAGATTCCACGTCACAATACGTTGACAAGTTACATTGAAACAACATTGTTTTAATCAGTTTGTGTCCAGTGGGGACTGTGGTAGTGGAATTGCTTCATTTTATACCTGAGGCCAGGAAGCCCAGGAGTTCAAACGACAGACTGCCTGCCATGCTTGTCGCCTCCTCAAATGCAACAGAGGACAGCTTTTTTAATAATGCATCTGCCAATGTCTGGTACCCATAATGGAGGTACCAGGCAGGCAGGACAGGAAGCGGTTTGGGCCAGCCAATCCCTGTGTGTCACACTAATCTAAATTAAATCTGCACCGACCGCTGGGAGGCAATTTCTGCTCTCTACAAAGAAAAACAAATTAGAGTTAAATCAATGCCCTCTGAGGTACGAGGACTGAACCCAACCCATCTGTTATCAAGTCTTAGCTGAACGGTCGTTGGGTGGGTGGGGGAGGGCCCATTGGAAATCATTAAGAAGACACCTTGCTTTCAACTGAGGCACAGTATAAATAAAACCCTAAGGTCTCAGTTTTAACTAAAGGTAACACCTTCACAATGGACGAAGAGAATGCAGGAGGGGAAGGATGCAACACTGGGTGAGAGAGAAATAGAGAGAAGCGATTCTGGAATAGGGCGAAGAGGAGAGATAAGGGAATGGAATGAATGGCAGTGCCCTGGGGTCATCAGTGTTAGAGCGGTGCCTTCAGTGTCACATCTGCTCCTGCTACGCCCTCTGGTGTTCATCCGGTGTCTTCCTGACCTGCAGTTACTGCCCCTGTACACTCTCTCTCTCTCTCTCCCTTTCTGTGCGATTGTGTGGTTGGAGACAGGTGTGCTGGATTCAGAGCAGATCCCTACCAGCTGCAACTAGTTCCATAATCAAGACCTCTACAATTACTCAGTCCTGCCACTTCCACTCTGCCAGATCGTAATCTCTGCCCAGTCAGTTCATGATTCTAGCCATTTATGATTATTCAAGATCCGTTACACAGCTGTGCCTGTTTCCCTGCCTGATATCGTTTATCCTCTCATTGCAGTTACCGCTCTGTCTCTGGCTCTTGTTCCACATCTCACCACCCAACTACCTTGCTCTGGATTTTACTAACAACCACTACCTTGGATTCCCCTCAGGACCTGTTCCCCCTTTCTACTAAGCTAATTCCAACCTCAGTCTCATCTGGTTTTTCTGCAACTCATCCAAGCTTCCCCGGATCTGCACTCCATATCTCCCAGTGTAACAAATATTTTGGTTCATTCATCCCTGTTTCCTCATCTGAGTCTGCTCTTGGGTTCCCCTGTGTCGCTCTGCTTAACATTTAGTGTGTATGACATTAGAATTAATTTACTGTTAACTATATTAGCACTAAACTGCTCATGCCCCGAGGAGTGTCAGTGTGGAAGCTGCACAAAAGGAGTGAGAGAAAAAGAGAATAGATGATAAACAGGAGAAAAGGAGACAGAGTAACCCAACAACAGAGAAAAGTGGGGAGAGAAGTGATAGATATGAACCATATACACTGACTTGTGAGCTTGTCTCCTGTCAAAACAACTTGTTTGCCAAAAGAGCATCTGAGAAAAATGAAAAACAGAACAACGTTTAGATGTCATACTGTCATGCAGTATGGCACAATTGGCAAGACACCAGAGAGAGGTGCTGCGGGCAGCTCAAGACACCAGATAGAGGTGCTGCGGGCAGCTCAAGACACCAGAGAGAGGTGCTGCGGGCAGCTCAAGACACCAGAGAGAGGTGCTGCGGGCAGCTCAAGACACCAGAGAGAGGTGCTGCGGGCAGCTCAAGACACCAGAGAGAGGTGCTGCGGGCAGCTCAAGACACCAGAGAGAGGTGCTGCGGGCAGCTCAAGACACCAGAGAGAGGTGCTGCGGGCAGCTCAAGACACCAGAGAGAGGTGCTGCGGGCAGCTCAAGACACCAGAGAGAGGTGCTGCGGGCAGCTCAAGACACCAGAGAGAGGTGCTGCGGGCAGCTCAAGACACCAGAGAGAGGTGCTGCGGGCAGCTCAAGACACCAGAGAGAGGTGCTGCGGGCAGCTCAAGACACCAGAGAGAGGTGCTGCGGGCAGCTCAAGACACCAGAGAGAGGTGCTGCGGGCAGCTCAAGACACCAGAGAGAGGTGCTGCGGGCAGCTCAAGACACCAGAGAGAGGTGCTGCGGGCAGCTCAAGACACCAGAGAGAGGTGCTGCGGGCAGCTCAAGACACCAGAGAGAGGTGCTGCGGGCAGCTCAAGACACCAGAGAGAGATGCTGCGGGCAGCTCAAGACACAAGGGGGAGATGCTACAGGCAGCTCAAGCACACTCAACTTTAACCAGAGACTCCAAACCAATTAGCATGTGATTAGTTGTAAAGTAAATTAATTAAATTACTGGTCTGCTCTCTTAATTTGATCACTCAGTAAAATGCAAATTGTAGTGTATTCAAGGTTTGAAAAGGCTTCTAAAGTTAGTAATTTCCACTTTAAAATATCAGACTTGATTTATCCTAACAAAAAATGTATCAATCCCTACAGAAATGTCCATTAACTAGAATACACACAATAATTTACATTTCCTGTTGCTGAAAGATTATTTTCCTTATGTTAGAAAATGGTCAAATGAAGGTACACAAACACATTAATCCTCCTCATTCAGAAAAGAGCTCTGGGCCTGAATACATGAAGCTTCTCCGAGTAGGAATAACCTGATCCATATCAGCACTACTACTCTGAGACACTTTGTGAAAACAGGCCCTGGAGAATGTACCAAATCCAGCTCTGTGAATGAAAAAAAACCTGTATTTTATTTAATAAAAATAGCTAGATCTATGTGGTGCCACATCTAAAGTTGAATGGTCAAGACAAGTCAACCCCACAGTGGGATTTAATGGAATCTCTTTTTCCATCTCATTAAGTCAGTGAGATGGCATTAAATAGTAACATCAGAATGTAAAAAACATGGATGTCAATATCCAAAGTATGTGGTATTGCAAAAGGAGCTATGGGTTGCAGGAATTATAGATTCATCATAGCATGCAAATGTCTGAGTTTCTCAAGGGGTTGGGGTAGTGGGAAGGGGGAGTGAGATATGTCACCAATTTGGGATATTTATCACCCTGCATGACCTCATGGTCACGCTCCAGCCATTGTCACGGTGTTGTTCCTTTGATACAGGGCCCCAGTGGAGAGATCAAACACTATCACATCACATATTCAAATGTAGCATACGGATAACCTTACATATCCAACCAACCATTCACACGCACGCAAACACACTCATTTTATGTATGCATGCATTGAGGTGCTGTTCTGCCTCTGGGCTGGAAGCATATCTTGCAAAATAGCCCCCTCTCCTGGTAAAACTATAGATATTACCTGAAATACTGTGTCTTTCACAGACTTTTGATTGTGCAACAAGAGTCGTTTTAAACACAACAATATCCCAATATTTAACACACAAAGCCATGCATAACCAGACAATTGTAAGATCATTGGCTAATAGTTTGCAATTCTTCGCTATTCTTGAACATGGCAATTGCACCGACATAGGTGTGCACAACATTATGTTGCAGATATGTTTATGTAATGCGTCAGATCATACGGGATAAATTCATATATATTTTTTAAAGCTTTATTTAACTAGGCACGTCAGTTAAGAACAAATTAATACTATCTACCCCGGCCAAACCCTAAACCGGACGACGCTGCGCCGCTCAATGTGAAATCAGATCATTTTCGTTGGCACAACTGGTTTGTACGTTGTCAAGCGAGCAGTCACAAGTGTTTTTGATCATAGGACCACTGCCAGTTCAAGAAGCCCAGTAAAGGGACAGGGACAGTGGAGGAAGCAAAGCTGTTAGACAAGGGTCCGCTACACAATCCTAACAGTCAAGACATTGGTTTCTCACGTGGGAGATCAGGGTTTAGATCCTGCCCATGACAGCAGCGCAGTGACACAAATTAGATTTGCACCAAATAAGTGCCTCTCTCGTTCTCACCAGGCTCTTTTCTGTCACAGGAAACTTGTCCTAACCTCTGGGAGAGATAAGTAGGCAGCCATGAGAGTGAAAAACAGTGTCATGCCTGAATCAGCCTACTGGCCTTTTTCAGTCAGTTCATATGCAATTTGTCCTATGTGATGCCCTGGGCAAAGACCCAAAGGATCATGGGAAATCACTAATTTCTTCTTCTTTGGATTTTTGTGGCTGTTGGCAAACAACTTTAAATCAAATCCAATTTTAGTGGTCACATACAGTGGGGCAAAAAAGTATTTAGTCAGCCACCAATTGTGCAAGTTCTCCCACTTAAAAAGATGAGGCCTGTAATTTTCATCATAGGTACACTTTAACTATGACAGACAAAATGAGAAGGAAAAAAATCCAGAAAATCACATTGTAGGATTTTTAATGAATTTATTTGCAAATTATGGTGGAAAATAAGTATTTGGTCACCTACAAACAAGCAAGATTTCTGGCTCTCACAGACCTGTAACTTCTTCTTTAAGAGGCTCCTCTGTCCTCCACTCGTTACCTGTATTAATGGCACCTGTTTGAACTTATCAGTATAAAGAAATGGGAGAGTGGGAGAACTTGCACAATTGGTGGCTGACTAAATACTTTTTTGCCCCACTGTACATGTGTTTAGCAGATGTTATTGTTGGTGTAGCAAAATGCTTGTGCTTCTAGTTCCAACAGTGCAGCAATATCTAACATGTAATATCTAACAATTTCACAATATATACTCAATACCCACACATCTAAGTAAAGGAATAGAATTAGGAAGATATAAATATATGGACTTGCAATGTCAGAGCGGCATAGACTAAGATACAGTAGAATATCATAGAATACAGTATTTACATAGATAGGTAATGCAAGATATACAAACATTACAGTGACATTATTAAAGTGACTAGTGTTCCATGTATTCAAGTGGCCAATGATTTAAACGCCTGTGTATATAGGCAGCAGCCTCTCTGTGCTAGTGAAGGATGACCTCGCCTTCTGGATGATAGCAGGGTGAACAGGTAGTGGCTCGGGTGGTTGTTGTCCTTGATGATCTTTTTGACCTTCCTGTGACATTGGGACTGTAGGTGTCCTGGTGGGCAGGTAGTTTGCCCTCAGTGATGCGTTGTGTAGACTGCACCACCCTCTGGAGAGCCCTGCAGTTGTGGGCGGTGCAGTTGCTGTACCAGGCGGTGATACAGCCCGACAGGATGCTCTCAATTGTGCATCTGTAAAAGTTTGTAAGGGTTTTAGGTGACAAGCCACATTTCTTCAGGCTCCTGAGGTTGAGGTGCATTAAGGTGCATTACCGCCACCAACTGGACTGGAGTGTGGACCAGAGACAGGTAAGGTCTAAATCCTACCCAATATTCTCGTCTCCCTAAATAAACAAAATACATAATTAAATACTACATCCCCTGACGATTTCTCCAGCAGGTCACTTAATCTTGGCTCTTCAACCCTTGGCTCTTTACCACTCAAATCTAATAACAATCGCTCCCTTTCATTCCCATATTTCTGGCACTGAAATAGAACGTGTTCCACTGTTTACATCTTCTCTTGACAATGATCACACAGCCCAGTCAGATGTTTCCCCACCAATTTCAATGTACTATTGAGCCTTTTTGTGTCCCAGTCTCAGCCTTGTGATTACACGTTCCTCCCTTCTCTCTCAACCGGAGGACCTCACTGCACCCACTTTTTCCTAAATCTTATACAGATGTCTTCCCTTTCCCTCACTGTTCCACAACTCTTGCCATTTGTTTTTAACCACTGTTTTTAATCAACCCCTTGGTTTCTGCTTTACTGATTGACAATTCCATCTCAACACTAGGATGTTTAAGAGCCTGCTTGATTATAAAATCCACCTCCTCATTCCCCTCTACTCACACATGAACTGGTACCCAGAGGAACATCACAAATAAGCCCATCTGTTTCACCCTATACTCTGCTCAGAGGCACAAATGAATTTAAGCTCATCAGTGCTGCACAGGAGTCAGAGCAGATCACTACCCATACTCACGTCCACCCACTCTGCAGCCAAGAGTATGGCCTTCGACTGCATTGTGTAAATGGATTCTTAAACTCAGGAACACTAAAAGCTGCACCTGTCCCCCTGTTTTAGGGTCCTTAGATCCATCTGGGAATCTATTCAAGAAAGCATAGTATTGTGTTCTTAAATGTTCACTTACAACTGAATCTACTCTTTCCTCAACAGCTCTTACCCTCTCAAGGAACCCTCCCTCATTGGCTGAGGGAGCAACCATGGTGGGATAGCAGGAAGAACCATAGAGAGGCTAAACTCCCTCCCAAACAACCCCATCTCTCTCACCATGTCATTGGCTTGGGACTGGATTACATGTAGCTTTTTAAAAGATGGCGGAGCTGCTGATCCATATGCTACTATATGCGCTATATATAGCACTATCAACGCTATTCCCCCCCCCCACCACCCCCACCCCCCCACACACACACTCCAATCCTGACGGGCAAAGCATCACAATCAATATTTTATTTCCTTTGACAACTAGTCTGTTAATATGCTCCGCCCGTATCATTCGAGTGTCAAACCAGACCCCCAGGGTCCTAAACCCTCCATTTGTTAGTGATTCCTTCGACAGATATTGGAAATCCTTGTTGCATTCATCCTAAACGCACACAGATGAAAACCTTAAATCATTTTACCATGCCACTTGCTCCCCAGATGGGTTAACCCATATGGATCTGTACACTGCATAATAGAGTAGTGTATTTTTAAAACTCATTTTATTTATAGTCAACAAATATTTGAGCACGGGTTACGGATTAAAATGACAAATACACAAATGACATTGTGGTTTTACAGCAGAAGACCATTACTGATAAATGTGAACATGAGGAAATGATCAGAGCTGACAAGGCAACACAAAAGACATAGGACACATTGAAATAAAGCGGCGACTCTATACTCTATTCTGTGTGCTGTATATTCTGCAACGACGCTTCAATTGAGGCCTTTTTTTTTGTGCTTTACAAAGTGCTGTAGAACTGGATCTTCCAATGACAACTTGACAGGAGTGGAGCAGAATTCAGGTCTTCAGGGCCTGTATTTACCAAATTGTTTCAGAGTAGGATTGCTGTTCTAGAATCAGTTTTGCTTTTTGATCATAATGAATAAGATGACATGTACCTGATCCTAGATCAGCACTCCTACTCTAAGACGCTTGACAAATACAGGCCCAGGACTTGGATCTTGGATCTTCTGTTGCTCAATGCTCTCTGCCTTCTCTCCTCGGTTCTACTGACGGATACTGTAGGTAAAACAGGAGAGGGGAGGGGAGGATAGGAGAGAGAGACAGATGTATGAATGACTGTCTTGTTTAATTCAACAGGACCTCTAACCTACATCTTGTGGGCTCTAGTTTCGATTCAGACGAGTCGTTCTGAATCATTGGAGGCCTTCCTCATTATTCCCATTACTGTCATCAGGAGTGTCTGGAGGCCACATACGTGTGTTAGGTAGAACCCATTACAACACCTCTCACCTTCTCCCCTAGCTGTCAGTACACCTCAGCTAGACTGAATAATTGGAGGTTAAGAGTGGGGTGGGACTGGTAATTTTGGCTCGAGGTTTGTTTTGGTTTCTAAATGTACATAAACACGCAGCAGCCTTTTAATTTATCTGACACCAAGCCAAAAACAGCGGTCCCTGGTGAGCTAGCACTAACCTTGAGGTAAAAGAGACTCTTTCTCTCCTCTGTCTCATTCACCTTCTCGTATGTGGAACGGAGAGAGAGAGAAAGGAGAGAGAGAGAAACCAAAACAGAGACCCATCTGGAGCTGGTAAGGAGTGGGTCTGGGACAGTGGAGGCTGCTGAGTGGAGGACAGCTCACAATAATGGCTGGAATGGAGCAAATTAAATGTCATCAAACACCTGGAAAGCCATATGCACGCACACACGCACACACACACACACACACACACATTCTCATTCTGCTGACTCACTCAGATGTTCTTTCTGTGCTGTTGAAATATAGACACTCAACAGGCAAGCTGAGGTCCCATAATTCACTATTGTGCCAGGGACGTGTTAACAGCCGTAACGGACAGAGCGCTTCTAATTTCACGTGTGCACACACACTATAGAGGCACGCACTACAGAGACGCGCACTATAGAGACGCGCACTACAGAGACGCGCACTACAGAGACGAGAACTATAGAGACGAGAACTATAGAGACACGCACTATAGAGACGAACTATAGAGACGCGTACTATAAAGACGAGAACTATAGAGGCACGCACTATAGAGACACGCACTATAGAGACGAGAACTATAGAGATGCGTACTATAGAGACGAGAACTATAGAGGCACGCACTATAGAGAAGCGCACTATAGAGACGAGAACTAAAGAGATGCGTACTATAGAGACGAGAACTATAGAGGCACGCACTATAGAGACACGCACTATAGAGACGAGAACTATAGAGATGCGTACTATAGAGACGAGAACTATAGAGGCACGCACTATAGAGACGAGAACTATAGAGATGCGTACTATAGAGACGAGAACTATAGAGGCACGCACTATAGAGAAGCGCACTATAGAGACGAGAACTAAAGAGATGCGTACTATAGAGACGCATACTATAGAGACGCACTATAGAGACGAGCACTATAGAGACGCATACTATAGAGACGTAGCACTAAAATACACACAAATGTATTTAGTCGTCCCCCTCTCTCTCTCTCAATGTGGATTCACTGATAGTAATTTACTTAACCTCCGCTTCACTCATCTCTAAAACACACACTTGTCCTACACTCTCCTCCTCCTGGCACTACTTCAAAGGCGACTCATGAAGAAGAGAGCAGGGAAATTCAATTTCCCAGCTAGAAAGAACTTGTTTTTTCTGACAAAACATGTACCTGGCACCGACCCCAACAAATAAAGTGTCCACTTAAAATATCCCAGAGTGGTTTTCTAAACCGATCTTGGACTTTGCATCAAATACAGTAGATCTTACATAACATCTACAAAAGGGCTAATCTCACAACTCAAAGCCTCTCAGCTCAAAGTGGTAACAAACTAAACACATCACAAAGCCAAATTTGAACCCATATTCACCTCTTCTCAAAGCCCAAACCCACCTCACAACTACCCGAACCCACCTCACAACCTCAACTCTCTCCTAGAACCAAACCCACCTCACAGCCCCAGACAGGCATTGAGCTCAGACAGGGTGAGGCCGCGGTCCCCATCGCGGTCACAGTACTGGGCAAACTTCTTAGCACAGCGGCGTGGCTTTAACCTCCTGCGCAGGTAGAGGCGGAGCGGCCGGGCCTCACGTTCGCTCAGCACTCCACTGTCATCCGTATCCAGCTGCCTGAAGTGCCAACGCAGCACCTCCTCCTCCCCGCCCGGGTCTGACATGTCCCACACCTCAACCCTCAGGGAGGGGACCGGGGTGGATGGGGGAGGGGACATGGGGCCTGACAGGGGAGCGTCCGACACCCTGGTATAGAAATGACACACATCAGACCAGTAGCATTGCTCTTCTGCGGACAACAGTCATGTATTGGCTTGTATAGTCTTGAATTGAAATCAAACGTTTATTTTAAGATGAGCCACATGCAGGGAGAATCTGGCAAACACAAGACTTCTTAAACGGCCTCCCGCTGACAAACCGAAGACGACGTTCCACTGTGTTTCTTTACAGAACCACAGAGCCTGACAAGTCAGTGAATCTATATTGATGAGATTCCCGCAGTCAGGATAAAATAAATCAGTTCACACAAGCACTCCATTCCTGAACCCTAGCCTCAGTCATTTTGAAGATATAAACATTTTCCAATGTCTGTGTCGAGCCGAAAAGAACAAACAAGTTATATATAAACAGAAAGGCAATCGGTATGAAAAATATATATTTTTAAAATATTTAAATCACATACTATCAGATCAATTACAGCACAACAGCCAATCAGTGGCCTGGTAAATTGGTAATGTATTCAGAAATACACTATACTACTAATACAGTGGAGGCTGCTGAGGGGAGAACGACTCATAATAATGGCCGCAACAGAGCAAATGGAATGGCTTCAAACACCTGGAAACCATGTGTTTGATGTATTTCATACCATTCCACTGATTCCACTCCAGTCATTACCCTGAGCCCGTCCTCCCCAATTAAGGTGCCACCAACCTCCTGTGTACTAATCTGTCCACGAATAGAGGAAGGTTTTGGAGAGAGCGGGGTGAGAGAAACAGGGAATTACAGATGGGCAGATATGTAAAACAGAAGAGGTTGAGTGAAGGAGAGAGTTGTGTGTATAAATGAACTGAGTGAAAAACGGACAGACAGAGAGAAAGGAAAAGAGGTACGGAGCATTTAAGTGGCCACGAGAGGGAGGAGAGATGTAAGCGTGAGAAAGAGAGGGATGAACTGGAGAGATAGATGGGGTGAGTAGGTCCGTGGGGTTTAATAGAGTGGTATGCAGACTGGCCTGTAGTGAGAAAGAGAGGGATGGAGTGAAGATATAAACAGGTGGTAGGGGAAGTCCTGTGGGTTTAATTATACTGAACAAAAAACATAAACACAACATGCAACAATTTCAAAGATTTTACTGTGTAATAGTTCATATAAGGAAATCTGTCAATTTAAATACATTAATTAGGCACTAATCTATGGATTTCACATGACTGGGCAGGGGTGAAATCCATAGATTTAACATTAATTAGTTTTTCCCCGCAAAAGGGCTTTATTACAGATCAAAATACTCTTCAGTTTCATCAGCTGTCCGGGTGGCTGATCTTAGATGATCCCACATCCAAGAAGCCGGATGTGGAGGTCCTGGGCTGGCGTGGTTACACGTGGTTACACGTGGTTACACGTGGTCTGCGGTTGTGAGACCAGGTGGACGTACTGTCAAATTCTCTAAAACGATGTTGGAGGTGGCTTATGGTAGGGAAATTAACATTAAATTCTCTGGCCACAGCTCTGGTGGACGTTCCTGCAGTCAGCATGTCAATTGCACAATTTCTCAAAACATCTGTGGCATTGTATTATGTGACAAAACTGCACATTTTAGAGTGGCCTTTTGTTGTCCCCAGCACAAGGTGCACCTGTGTAATGATCATACTGTTCAATCAGATTCTTGATATGCCACACCTGTCAGGTGGATGGATTATCTTGGCAAAGAGGAAATGCTCAGGAATGTAAACACATTTTTGCACAAAATTTGAGAGAAATTATATCTGTGTGCATACGGAACATTTCTGGGATCTAATATTTCAGCTCATGAAACATGGGACCAACACTTTACATATTGTGTTTATATTAGTGTTTAGTATGAATAGAGTGGTATGCAGACTGACCTGTGAGGGCTGAGTATTCCAGACTGTTCAACCTCCAGCTGCAGAGCTCTCAACAGACTCTGCAGGAACTCTTTCTTCTGGGCCCCAGGGCACCCTGGGAACAGAGAGAGAGTATTAAGGCAAGGCAACGGGGTCAATTTAAGTTGTGACTCTTGACAAAATGAGATACGCCTACCCGCTATGATGTAATCTAGACAAGAGTCCACGTTGCATTCGCCACAGCTCAAGGACACAGTACCCACAGTATTCAGCATAGAAAGTACCAATCAGATGTACAGTGTTAGTCTGGTCCTAGATCAGTCTGTGATGTCTGCCAATGGCCATAGGAGTGACAATAACCAAAGGAGTTGTCAGAAAGAGCAAACTGATCTGGGACCAGGCTAGTAAAAACGAGAAAGATCCTTGTTGATCTATCCAGGTATAGTGCAGTGCAGTTTGCTGATCTGACCTGGTAGAGATCTGTCTCCGTAGCTCCTGTCAGGCTGACTGCCGTGGGGCTCCTCCAGGCTGCAGTCTGGCAGCCGGTTCCTGAAGGGGGCAACAACATCCGTGGGAATGATCTCCAGCCGAAACTCATAGACTCCTCTCCAACCATTTAATCATTGTGATCATACATCACAATGCATTTACCCAATGGTTTGTTCCCTTTTGCCATTTGTTATCATCTCTGTTACTATTCACCATGGACAGGAGGAGATGCAGTAGAGGCTACACTATACACTATTTGGGGTGGCAGGTAGCCTTGCGGTTAGAGCGTTGTGCCGGTAACCGAAAGGTTGCTAGATCGAATCCCCGAGCTGACAAGGTAAAAATCTGTCGTTCTGCCCCTGAACAAGGCAGTTAACCTAGGCCGTCATTGTAAATAAGAATTTGTTCTTAACTGACTTGCCTAGTTAAATAAAACACAAATACCCTATGAGTATACGTATTTTTTGGTTGAGATGACTTTGAAAAGACGTCTTCAACCAATTTTGCTCACAAGGGTGTCAGTGGCATTGTTAGCCAGATAAGTATATGAAGCTAAGGGAAAATACAGTGAAAATGGATGGAAATGCCCATTAAATAATGTTATGGAACCAGGATATTAAACGTCATCAATAAAACCATAGCTTTGCACGATCAATACTTTAGTATGGAATGGTAAAATCCTAAACTAGCACAACACTTTAAATATAATACAATGTTAAAATATACAATATACAGTATACACTGAGTATACATAACATTAGGAACACCTTCCTAGTATTGAGTTGGGACCCCCCCCCCCACCTTCCTCCCTCCTCCCCCTGGTACAGAAACTGCACCGCCTGCAACCGCAGGGCTCTCCAGAGAGTGTTTGCAGTCTGCCCAACGCATCACCGGGGGCAAACTACCCGCCCTCCAGGACACCTACAGCACCCGATGTCAAAGGAAGGCCAAAAAGATCATCAAGGACATCAACCACCCGAGCCACTGCCTGTTCACCCCGCTATCATCCAGAAGGCGAGGTCAGTACAGGTGCATCAAAGCTGGGACCGAGAGACTGAAAAACAGCTTCTATTCTAAGTCGATCAGACTGTTAAATAGCCATCACTAACACATTAGAGGCTGTTGCCCTATATACATAGACATGAAATCACTGGCCACTATAATACATGGAACACTAGTCACTTTAATAATGTTTACATATCTTGCATTACTCAACTCAGCGGTGTCATAGGAAAGCCCATAAAATTGTCAGAGATTCCAGTGACCCAAGCCATAGACTGTTTTCTCTGCTACCGCACGGCAAGCGGTACCGGAGCGCCAAGTCTAGGACCAAAAGGCTCCTCAACAGCTTCTACCCCCAAGCCATTAGACTGCTGAACAATTCATGAAAATGTACATTGACACCCCACCCCCTCCTCTTCTTGTACATTGCTGCTACTCACTGTTTGTTTGTTACCCATGCATAGTTACTTCGCCCCCACCTACATGTACAGATTACCTCAACTAGCCTGTACCCCTGCACACTCGGTATCGGTGTCCCCTGTATATAGCCTCGTTATTGTTATTGTGTTACTTTTAATTATTACTTTTTACTTTAGTTTATTTGGTAAATATTTTCTTCTTCTTGAACTGCACTGTTGGTTAAGGGCTTGTAAGTAAGCATTTCACGGTAAAGTCTACACTGTTGGTTAAGGGCTTGTAAGTAAGCATTTCACGGTAAAGTCTACACTGTTGGTTAAGGGCTTGTCAGTAAGCATTTCACGGTAAAGTCTACACTGTTGGTTAAGGGCTTGTAAGTAAGCATTTCACGGTAAAGTCTACACTGTTGGTTAAGGGCTTGTCAGTAAGCATTTCACGGTAAAGTCTACACTGTTGGTTAAGGGCTTGTCAGTAAGCATTTCACGGTAAAGTCTACACTGCTGGTTAAGGGCTTGTAAGTAAGCATTTCACGGTAAAGTCTACACTGTTGGTTAAGGGCTTGTCAGTAAGCATTTCACGGTAAGGTCTACACTGTTGGTTAAGGGCTTGTCAGTAAGCATTTCACGGTAAAGTCTACACTGTTGGTTAAGGGCTTGTAAGTAAGATTTCACGGTAAAGTCTACACTGTTGGTTAAGGGCTTGTCAGTAAGCATTTCACAGTAAAGTCTACACTGTTGGTTAAGGGCTTGTAAGTAAGCATTTCACAGTAAAGTCTACACTGTTGGTTAAGGGCTTGTAAGTAAGCATTTCACAGTAAAGTCTACACTGTTGGTTAAGGGCTTGTCAGTAAGCATTTCACGGTAAAGTCTACACTGCTGGTTAAGGGCTTGTCAGTAAGCATTTCACAGTAAAGTCTACACTGTTGGTTAAGGGCTTGTAAGTAAGCATTTCACGGTAAAGTCTACACTGTTGGTTAAGGGCTTGTCAGTAAGCATTTCACGGTAAAGTCTACACTGTTGGTTAAGGGCTTGTAAGTAAGCATTTCACAGTAAAGTCTACACTGTTGGTTAAGGGCTTGTAAGTAAGCATTTCACGGTAAAGTCTACACTGTTGGTTAAGGGCTTGTCAGTAAGCATTTCACAGTAAAGTCTACACTGTTGGTTAAGGGCTTGTAAGTAAGCATTTCACGGTAAAGTCTACACTGCTGGTTAAGGGCTTGTCAGTAAGCATTTCACGGTAAAGTCTACACTGTTGGTTAAGGGCTTGTCAGTAAGCATTTCACGGTAAAGTCTACACTGTTGGTTAAGGGCTTGTCAGTAAGCATTTCACGGTAAAGTCTACACTGTTGGTTAAGGGCTTGTCAGTAAGCATTTCACGGTAAAGTCTACACTGTTGGTTAAGGGCTTGTCAGTAAGCATTTCACGGTAAAGTCTACACTGCTGGTTAAGGGCTTGTAAGTAAGCATTTCACGGTAAAGTCTACACTGTTGGTTAAGGGCTTGTCAGTAAGCATTTCACGGTAAAGTCTACACTGTTGGTTAAGGGCTTGTCAGTAAGCATTTCACGGTAAGGTCTACACTGTTGGTTAAGGGCTTGTCAGTAAGCATTTCACGGTAAAGTCTACACTGTTGGTTAAGGGCTTGTAAGTAAGATTTCACGGTAAAGTCTACACTGTTGGTTAAGGGCTTGTCAGTAAGCATTTCACAGTAAAGTCTACACTGTTGGTTAAGGGCTTGTAAGTAAGCATTTCACAGTAAAGTCTACACTGTTGGTTAAGGGCTTGTAAGTAAGCATTTCACAGTAAAGTCTACACTGTTGGTTAAGGGCTTGTCAGTAAGCATTTCACGGTAAAGTCTACACTGCTGGTTAAGGGCTTGTCAGTAAGCATTTCACAGTAAAGTCTACACTGCTGGTTAAGGGCTTGTCAGTAAGCATTTCACGGTAAAGTCTACACTGTTGGTTAAGGGCTTGTCAGTAAGCATTTCACGGTAAAGTCTACACTGTTGGTTAAGGGCTTGTCAGTAAGCATTTCACGGTAAAGTCTACACTGTTGGTTAAGGGCTTGTCAGTAAGCATTTCACAGTAAAGTCTACACTGTTGGTTAAGGGCTTGTAAGTAAGCATTTCACGGTAAAGTCTACACTGCTGGTTAAGGGCTTGTCAGTAAGCATTTCACGGTAAAGTCTACACTGTTGGTTAAGGGCTTGTCAGTAAGCATTTCACGGTAAAGTCTACACTGTTGGTTAAGGGCTTGTCAGTAAGCATTTCACAGTAAAGTCTACACTGTTGGTTAAGGGCTTGTCAGTAAGCATTTCACAGTAAAGTCTACACTGTTGGTTAAGGGCTTGTAAGTAAGCATTTCACAGTAAAGTCTACACTGTTGGTTAAGGGCTTGTAAGTAAGCATTTCACAGTAAAGTCTACACTGTTGGTTAAGGGCTTGTCAGTAAGCATTTCACAGTAAAGTCTACACTGTTGGTTAAGGGCTTGTCAGTAAGCATTTCACAGTAAAGTCTACACTGTTGGTTAAGGGCTTGTAAGTAAGCATTTCACAGTAAAGTCTACACTGTTGGTTAAGGGCTTGTAAGTAAGCATTTCACAGTAAAGTCTACACTGTTGGTTAAGGGCTTGTCAGTAAGCATTTCACGGTAAAGTCTACACTGCTGGTTAAGGGCTTGTCAGTAAGCATTTCACAGTAAAGTCTACACTGTTGGTTAAGGGCTTGTAAGTAAGCATTTCACGGTAAAGTCTACACTGTTGGTTAAGGGCTTGTCAGTAAGCATTTCACGGTAAAGTCTACACTGTTGGTTAAGGGCTTGTAAGTAAGCATTTCACAGTAAAGTCTACACTGTTGGTTAAGGGCTTGTAAGTAAGCATTTCACGGTAAAGTCTACACTGTTGGTTAAGGGCTTGTCAGTAAGCATTTCACAGTAAAGTCTACACTGTTGGTTAAGGGCTTGTAAGTAAGCATTTCACGGTAAAGTCTACACTGCTGGTTAAGGGCTTGTCAGTAAGCATTTCACGGTAAAGTCTACACTGTTGGTTAAGGGCTTGTCAGTAAGCATTTCACGGTAAAGTCTACACTGTTGGTTAAGGGCTTGTCAGTAAGCATTTCACGGTAAAGTCTACACTGTTGGTTAAGGGCTTGTCAGTAAGCATTTCACGGTAAAGTCTACACTGTTGGTTAAGGGCTTGTCAGTAAGCATTTCACGGTAAAGTCTACACTGCTGGTTAAGGGCTTGTAAGTAAGCATTTCACAGTAAAGTCTACACTGTTGGTTAAGGGCTTGTCAGTAAGCATTTCACGGTAAAGTCTACACTGTTGGTTAAGGGCTTGTCAGTAAGCATTTCACGGTAAGGTCTACACTGTTGGTTAAGGGCTTGTCAGTAAGCATTTCACGGTAAAGTCTACACTGTTGGTTAAGGGCTTGTAAGTAAGATTTCACGGTAAAGTCTACACTGTTGGTTAAGGGCTTGTCAGTAAGCATTTCACAGTAAAGTCTACACTGTTGGTTAAGGGCTTGTAAGTAAGCATTTCACAGTAAAGTCTACACTGTTGGTTAAGGGCTTGTAAGTAAGCATTTCACAGTAAAGTCTACACTGTTGGTTAAGGGCTTGTCAGTAAGCATTTCACGGTAAAGTCTACACTGCTGGTTAAGGGCTTGTCAGTAAGCATTTCACAGTAAAGTCTACACTGCTGGTTAAGGGCTTGTCAGTAAGCATTTCACGGTAAAGTCTACACTGTTGGTTAAGGGCTTGTCAGTAAGCATTTCACGGTAAAGTCTACACTGTTGGTTAAGGGCTTGTCAGTAAGCATTTCACGGTAAAGTCTACACTGTTGGTTAAGGGCTTGTCAGTAAGCATTTCACAGTAAAGTCTACACTGTTGGTTAAGGGCTTGTAAGTAAGCATTTCACGGTAAAGTCTACACTGCTGGTTAAGGGCTTGTCAGTAAGCATTTCACGGTAAAGTCTACACTGTTGGTTAAGGGCTTGTCAGTAAGCATTTCACGGTAAAGTCTACACTGTTGGTTAAGGGCTTGTCAGTAAGCATTTCACGGTAAAGTCTACACTGTTGGTTAAGGGCTTGTCAGTAAGCATTTCACGGTAAAGTCTACACTGCTGGTTAAGGGCTTGTAAGTAAGCATTTCACGGTAAAGTCTACACTGTTGGTTAAGGGCTTGTCAGTAAGCATTTCACGGTAAAGTCTACACTGTTGGTTAAGGGCTTGTCAGTAAGCATTTCACGGTAAGGTCTACACTGTTGGTTAAGGGCTTGTCAGTAAGCATTTCACGGTAAAGTCTACACTGTTGGTTAAGGGCTTGTAAGTAAGATTTCACGGTAAAGTCTACACTGTTGGTTAAGGGCTTGTCAGTAAGCATTTCACAGTAAAGTCTACACTGTTGGTTAAGGGCTTGTCAGTAAGCATTTCACAGTAAAGTCTACACTGCTGGTTAAGGGCTTGTCAGTAAGCATTTCACAGTAAAGTCTACACTGTTGGTTAAGGGCTTGTAAGTAAGCATTTCACGGTAAAGTCTACACTGTTGGTTAAGGGCTTGTCAGTAAGCATTTCACAGTAAAGTCTACACTGTTGGTTAAGGGCTTGTAAGTAAGCATTTCACAGTAAAGTCTACACTGTTGGTTAAGGGCTTGTCAGTAAGCATTTCACGGTAAAGTCTACACTGTTGGTTAAGGGCTTGTCAGTAAGCATTTCACAGTAAAGTCTACACTGTTGGTTAAGGGCTTGTAAGTAAGCATTTCACGGTAAAGTCTACACTGCTGGTTAAGGGCTTGTCAGTAAGCATTTCACGGTAAAGTCTACACTGTTGGTTAAGGGCTTGTAAGTAAGCATTTCACGGTAAAGTCTACACTGTTGGTTAAGGGCTTGTCAGTAAGCATTTCACGGTAAAGTCTACACTGTTGGTTAAGGGCTTGTCAGTAAGCATTTCACGGTAAGGTCTACACTGTTGGTTAAGGGCTTGTCAGTAAGCATTTCACGGTAAAGTCTACACTGTTGGTTAAGGGCTTGTAAGTAAGATTTCACGGTAAAGTCTACACTGTTGGTTAAGGGCTTGTCAGTAAGCATTTCACAGTAAAGTCTACACTGTTGGTTAAGGGCTTGTAAGTAAGCATTTCACAGTAAAGTCTACACTGTTGGTTAAGGGCTTGTAAGTAAGCATTTCACAGTAAAGTCTACACTGTTGGTTAAGGGCTTGTCAGTAAGCATTTCACAGTAAAGTCTACACTGCTGGTTAAGGGCTTGTCAGTAAGCATTTCACAGTAAAGTCTACACTGTTGGTTAAGGGCTTGTAAGTAAGCATTTCACGGTAAAGTCTACACTGTTGGTTAAGGGCTTGTCAGTAAGCATTTCACAGTAAAGTCTACACTGTTGGTTAAGGGCTTGTAAGTAAGCATTTCACAGTAAAGTCTACACTGTTGGTTAAGGGCTTGTCAGTAAGCATTTCACGGTAAAGTCTACACTGTTGGTTAAGGGCTTGTAAGTAAGCATTTCACGGTAAAGTCTACACTGCTGGTTAAGGGCTTGTCAGTAAGCATTTCACGGTAAAGTCTACACTGTTGGTTAAGGGCTTGTAAGTAAGCATTTCACGGTAAAGTCTACACTGTTGGTTAAGGGCTTGTCAGTAAGCATTTCACGGTAAAGTCTACACTGTTGGTTAAGGGCTTGTCAGTAAGCATTTCACGGTAAAGTCTACACTGTTGGTTAAGGGCTTGTAAGTAAGCATTTCACGGTAAAGTCTACACTGTTGGTTAAGGGCTTGTCAGTAAGCATTTCACGGTAAAGTCTACACTGTTGGTTAAGGGCTTGTCAGTAAGCATTTCACGGTAGTCTACACTGCTGGTTAAGGGCTTGTAAGTAAGCATTTCACGGTAAAGTCTACACTGTTGGTTAAGGGCTTGTCAGTAAGCATTTCACGGTAAAGTCTACACTGTTGGTTAAGGGCTTGTAAGTAAGCATTTCACGGTAAAGTCTACACTGTTGGTTAAGGGCTTGTCAGTAAGCATTTCACGGTAAAGTCTACACTGTTAGTTAAGGGCTTGTCAATAAGCATTTCACGGTAAAGTCTACACTGTTGGTTAAGGGCTTGTAAGTAAGCATTTCACGGTAAAGTCTACACTGTTGGTTAAGGGCTTGTCAGTAAGCATTTCACGGTAAAGTCTACACTGTTGGTTAAGGGCTTGTCAGTAAGCATTTCACGGTAAAGTCTACACTGTTGGTTAAGGGCTTGTCAGTAAGCATTTCACGGTAGTCTACACTGCTGGTTAAGGGCTTGTAAGTAAGCATTTCACGGTAAAGTCTACACTGTTGGTTAAGGGCTTGTCAGTAAGCATTTCACGGTAAAGTCTACACTGTTGGTTAAGGGCTTGTCAGTAAGCATTTCACGGTAAAGTCTACACTGTTGGTTAAGGGCTTGTAAGTAAGATTTCACGGTAAAGTCTACACTGTTGGTTAAGGGCTTGTAAGTAAGCATTTCACGGTAAAGTCTACACTGTTGGTTAAGGGCTTGTAAGTAAGCATTTCACGGTAAAGTCTACACTGTTGGTTAAGGGCTTGTCAGTAAGCATTTCACGGTAAAGTCTACACTGTTGGTTAAGGGCTTGTAAGTAAGATTTCACGGTAAAGTCTACACTGTTGGTTAAGGGCTTGTCAGTAAGCATTTCACAGTAAAGTCTACACTGTTGGTTAAGGGCTTGTAAGTAAGCATTTCACAGTAAAGTCTACACTGTTGGTTAAGGGCTTGTAAGTAAGCATTTCACAGTAAAGTCTACACTGTTGGTTAAGGGCTTGTCAGTAAGCATTTCACGGTAAAGTCTACACTGCTGGTTAAGGGCTTGTCAGTAAGCATTTCACAGTAAAGTCTACACTGCTGGTTAAGGGCTTGTCAGTAAGCATTTCACGGTAAAGTCTACACTGTTGGTTAAGGGCTTGTCAGTAAGCATTTCACGGTAAAGTCTACACTGTTGGTTAAGGGCTTGTCAGTAAGCATTTCACGGTAAAGTCTACACTGTTGGTTAAGGGCTTGTCAGTAAGCATTTCACAGTAAAGTCTACACTGTTGGTTAAGGGCTTGTAAGTAAGCATTTCACGGTAAAGTCTACACTGCTGGTTAAGGGCTTGTCAGTAAGCATTTCACGGTAAAGTCTACACTGTTGGTTAAGGGCTTGTCAGTAAGCATTTCACGGTAAAGTCTACACTGTTGGTTAAGGGCTTGTCAGTAAGCATTTCACGGTAAAGTCTACACTGTTGGTTAAGGGCTTGTCAGTAAGCATTTCACGGTAAAGTCTACACTGCTGGTTAAGGGCTTGTAAGTAAGCATTTCACGGTAAAGTCTACACTGTTGGTTAAGGGCTTGTCAGTAAGCATTTCACGGTAAAGTCTACACTGTTGGTTAAGGGCTTGTCAGTAAGCATTTCACGGTAAGGTCTACACTGTTGGTTAAGGGCTTGTCAGTAAGCATTTCACGGTAAAGTCTACACTGTTGGTTAAGGGCTTGTAAGTAAGATTTCACGGTAAAGTCTACACTGTTGGTTAAGGGCTTGTCAGTAAGCATTTCACAGTAAAGTCTACACTGTTGGTTAAGGGCTTGTCAGTAAGCATTTCACAGTAAAGTCTACACTGCTGGTTAAGGGCTTGTCAGTAAGCATTTCACAGTAAAGTCTACACTGTTGGTTAAGGGCTTGTAAGTAAGCATTTCACGGTAAAGTCTACACTGTTGGTTAAGGGCTTGTCAGTAAGCATTTCACAGTAAAGTCTACACTGTTGGTTAAGGGCTTGTAAGTAAGCATTTCACAGTAAAGTCTACACTGTTGGTTAAGGGCTTGTCAGTAAGCATTTCACGGTAAAGTCTACACTGTTGGTTAAGGGCTTGTCAGTAAGCATTTCACAGTAAAGTCTACACTGTTGGTTAAGGGCTTGTAAGTAAGCATTTCACGGTAAAGTCTACACTGCTGGTTAAGGGCTTGTCAGTAAGCATTTCACGGTAAAGTCTACACTGTTGGTTAAGGGCTTGTAAGTAAGCATTTCACGGTAAAGTCTACACTGTTGGTTAAGGGCTTGTCAGTAAGCATTTCACGGTAAAGTCTACACTGTTGGTTAAGGGCTTGTCAGTAAGCATTTCACGGTAAGGTCTACACTGTTGGTTAAGGGCTTGTCAGTAAGCATTTCACGGTAAAGTCTACACTGTTGGTTAAGGGCTTGTAAGTAAGATTTCACGGTAAAGTCTACACTGTTGGTTAAGGGCTTGTCAGTAAGCATTTCACAGTAAAGTCTACACTGTTGGTTAAGGGCTTGTAAGTAAGCATTTCACAGTAAAGTCTACACTGTTGGTTAAGGGCTTGTAAGTAAGCATTTCACAGTAAAGTCTACACTGTTGGTTAAGGGCTTGTCAGTAAGCATTTCACAGTAAAGTCTACACTGCTGGTTAAGGGCTTGTCAGTAAGCATTTCACAGTAAAGTCTACACTGTTGGTTAAGGGCTTGTAAGTAAGCATTTCACGGTAAAGTCTACACTGTTGGTTAAGGGCTTGTCAGTAAGCATTTCACAGTAAAGTCTACACTGTTGGTTAAGGGCTTGTAAGTAAGCATTTCACAGTAAAGTCTACACTGTTGGTTAAGGGCTTGTCAGTAAGCATTTCACGGTAAAGTCTACACTGTTGGTTAAGGGCTTGTAAGTAAGCATTTCACGGTAAAGTCTACACTGCTGGTTAAGGGCTTGTCAGTAAGCATTTCACGGTAAAGTCTACACTGTTGGTTAAGGGCTTGTAAGTAAGCATTTCACGGTAAAGTCTACACTGTTGGTTAAGGGCTTGTCAGTAAGCATTTCACGGTAAAGTCTACACTGTTGGTTAAGGGCTTGTCAGTAAGCATTTCACGGTAAAGTCTACACTGTTGGTTAAGGGCTTGTAAGTAAGCATTTCACGGTAAAGTCTACACTGTTGGTTAAGGGCTTGTCAGTAAGCATTTCACGGTAAAGTCTACACTGTTGGTTAAGGGCTTGTCAGTAAGCATTTCACGGTAGTCTACACTGCTGGTTAAGGGCTTGTAAGTAAGCATTTCACGGTAAAGTCTACACTGTTGGTTAAGGGCTTGTCAGTAAGCATTTCACGGTAAAGTCTACACTGTTGGTTAAGGGCTTGTAAGTAAGCATTTCACGGTAAAGTCTACACTGTTGGTTAAGGGCTTGTCAGTAAGCATTTCACGGTAAAGTCTACACTGTTAGTTAAGGGCTTGTCAATAAGCATTTCACGGTAAAGTCTACACTGTTGGTTAAGGGCTTGTAAGTAAGCATTTCACGGTAAAGTCTACACTGTTGGTTAAGGGCTTGTCAGTAAGCATTTCACGGTAAAGTCTACACTGTTGGTTAAGGGCTTGTCAGTAAGCATTTCACGGTAAAGTCTACACTGTTGGTTAAGGGCTTGTCAGTAAGCATTTCACGGTAGTCTACACTGCTGGTTAAGGGCTTGTAAGTAAGCATTTCACGGTAAAGTCTACACTGTTGGTTAAGGGCTTGTCAGTAAGCATTTCACGGTAAAGTCTACACTGTTGGTTAAGGGCTTGTCAGTAAGCATTTCACGGTAAAGTCTACACTGTTGGTTAAGGGCTTGTAAGTAAGATTTCACGGTAAAGTCTACACTGTTGGTTAAGGGCTTGTAAGTAAGCATTTCACGGTAAAGTCTACACTGTTGGTTAAGGGCTTGTAAGTAAGCATTTCACGGTAAAGTCTACACTGTTGGTTAAGGGCTTGTCAGTAAGCATTTCACGGTAAAGTCTACACTGTTGGTTAAGGGATTGTAAGTAAGCATTTCACGGTAAAGTCTACACTGTTGGTTAAGGGCTTGTCAGTAAGCATTTCACGGTAAAGTCTACACTGATGGTTAAGGGCTTGTCAGTAAGCATTTCACGGTAAAGTCTACACTGTTGGTTAAGGGCTTGTAAGTAAGATTTCACGGTAAAGTCTACACTGTTGGTTAAGGGCTTGTAAGTAAGCATTTCACGGTAAAGTCTACACTGTTGGTTAAGGGCTTGTAAGTAAGCATTTCACGGTAAAGTCTACACTGTTGGTTAAGGGCTTGTAAGTAAGCATTTCACGGTAAAGTCTACACTGCTGGTTAAGGGCTTGTAAGTAAGCATTTCACGGTAAGGTCTACACTGTTGGTTAAGGGATTGTAAGTAAGCATTTCACGGTAAGGTCTACACTGTTGGTTAAGGGCTTGTAAGTAAGCATTTCACGGTAAGGTCTACACTGTTGGTTAAGGGCTTGTCAGTAAGCATTTCACGGTAAAGTCTACACTCGTTGTATTTGGCGCACGTGGCAAATAAAGTTTGATTTGATATGTATATACTGTATTCTATTCTACTGTATCTTAGTCTACGCCGCTCTGACATTGCTCGTCTATATATTTATACATTCTTAATTCCATTCGTTACTTAGATTTGTGTGTATCGGGCATATGTTGTGAAATGGTTAGATATTACTTGTTAGATATTACTGCACTGTCAGAGCTAGAAACACAAGCATTTCACTACACCCGCAATAACATCTGCTAAACACCTGTATGTGACCAATACAATTTGATTTGGACAGTCTATGTCATGGAAAGAGCAGGTATTCTTAATGTTTTGTATACTCCGTGTTTGAGTTCTTCGGTAGGCATTTCTTAGGCTCCTGGGCTACATGGGGTGCATTGATCAGTTTAGTAAAGTGTGGAATGGGAGAGTTCTGATAGCGGACTGTGCGTGTCATGGGAGTGTAGTATGCATTTAGTTAAACTTTATTGTTATGCCAAGTTAAACTGGTACAAGTCATTCCTATGTAACTACCTGGTAATTATCAGGCTGTAAAATAAAGCGTTAGCCACATTTCTCTATCCACTAGGTGCCTTGTTCGAGGCCATACCTGGCAGAGGTGCCTGGTAGAGGCCGTCCTGTGTCTACCCGGACACACCAGCAGTACCCCGTGGTGACGTGGCACTGGATGGGGCTGTAGCGCCCGTCTGCACTGCATTTTGGGATGAAGCGCTCCTCCTGCCACAGAACATGCACCTTGGCCATCAACGCTGCTCTCTCCCTCTCACACGTCTGAGGACTGTCTGTGGAAGCACGAATGTACGCACACACACTAATCATTATCTCACAGAAGTGATAGCTATGAAAGCTCATAAAAAGAAAAACTCCTTACCTGTAGGGCGTTTTACAGAACGATTCCCTTTGGGGTCAGAGTTCAACCGGATGGTCACCCAGAGCGGAGGAGCGGTGATTCCTGTACAGGAAATATAGTGATATTAGTGTAAACAAACAATATGGTAGTATCATTCTGAAAATGTCCATCATTACGGGACGGTTTCCCAGAGACAGATTAAGCCTAGTGCTAGACTTAAAAGCATGTTCAACGGTTATTCTCCAAGTCCACTCCTCTCACCTGCTACAGACTTGGTCCTGCTAGGGTCGGCGGTGGGCCGGGAGGGACCACCCTCACCTGTGTCCACAGAGACAAGAACTTTTCAAGGACCAAAGTGACTGTGATAAAAGCCTGTACCAGAGTAGATACGTGTGTGGCAGTGTTTGAGTGAGTCTTTATATTAGTGTCAGTGGAGCACTATTGATTGATATACAGTACAGTACTTATGCGTGTCAGTCAGGTGAATTCTCACCTCTTTGGGCTGACTCCAGATCAGTCATCTGTGTAATTTCAGACAAATGACTCATGGCACAACACAACATACTACAAAGAGGGCTGGGTGAAGATCTGTTTAATGGGTGGCTTGATAGATGCTAATTCACAACTATTTCCCGCTGGCCGTTTGGGTCTAAACTCTTGTCTCACCTGTGCAGTTGGGTCTGAGGTGCAGGACAGAGGTCCCACTGACAGGTTTCCCATCTGGAGTAGAGCACCAGCAGTAACCAGTCTGGTTGTGGCACTGCACCTGAGGAAGTGGGACATTTGTCAGAACCTGCGTTTTTCCAACTTCATCAAAGCCAAGTACTGAAATGTATACTCACTAAAGGGTAGCCATAGACTGTACTCTCTGCTACCGTCCGGCAAACGGTACCGACGCATCGGCCAACAGGCTTCGAGACAGCTTTTACCCCCAAGCCATAAGACTGCTAAATAGTTAATTAAATGGTTACCCAGACTCTTTTCACTGACCCCATCTTGTGCTGCCTCTATGCACACTCACAAGACTATATACAGTGCCTTGCGAAAGTATTCGGCCCCCTTGAACTTTGCGACCTTTTGCCACATTTCAGGCTTCAAACATAAAGATATAAAACTGTATTTTTTTGTGAAGAATCAACAACAAGTGGGACACAATCATGAAGTGGAACGACATTTATTGGATATTTCAAACTTTTTTAACAAATCAAAAACTGAAAAATTGGGCGTGCAAAATTATTCAGCCCCTTTACTTTCAGGGCAGCAAACTCTCTCCAGAAGTTCAGTGAGGATCTCTGAATGATCCAATGTTGACCTAAATGACTAATGATGATAAATACAATCCTCCTGTGTGTAATCAAGTCTCCGTATAAATGCACCTGCACTGTGATAGTCTCAGAGGTCCGTTAAAAGCGCAGAGAGCATCATGAAGAACAAGGAACACACCAGGCAGGTCCGAGATACTGCTGTGAAGAAGTTTAAAGCCGGATTTGGATACAAAAATATTTCCCAAGCTTTAAACATCCCAAGGAGCACTGTGCAAGCGATAATATTGAAATGGAAGGAGTATCAGACCACTGCAAATCTACCAAGACCTGGCCGTCCCTCTAAACTTTCAGCTCATACAAGGAGAAGACTGATCAGAGATGCAGCCAAGAGGCCCATGATCACTCTGGATGAACTGCAGAGATCTACAGCTGAGGTGGGAGACTCTGTCCATAGGACAACAATAAGTCGTATATTGCACAAATCTGGCCTTTATGGAAGAGCGGCAAGAAGAAAGCCATTTCTTAAAGATATCCATAAAAAGTGTTGTTTAAAGTTTGCCACAAGCCACCTGGGAGACACACCAAACATGTGGAAGAAGGTGCTCTGGTCAGATGAAACCAAAATTGACCTTTTTGGCAACAATGCAAAAGGTGCATTGCAAAATCTACAATGGAATGGTTCAAAAATAAACATATCCAGGTGTTAGAATGGCCAAGTCAAAGTCCAGACCTGAATCCAATCGAGAATCTGTGGAAAGAACTGAAAACTGCTGTTCACAAATGCTCTCCATCCAACCTAACTGAGCTCGAGCTGTTTTGCAAGGAGGAATGGGAAAAAATGTCAGTCTCTCGATGTGCAAAACTGATAGAGACATACCCCAAGCGACTTACAGCTGTAATCGCAGCAAAAGGTGGCGCTACAAAGTATTAACTTAAGGGGGTTGAATAATTTTGCACGCCCAATTTTTCAGTTTTTGATTTGTTAAAACAGTTTGAAATATCCAATAAATGTCGTTCCACTTCATGATTGTGTCCCACTTGTTGTTGATTCTTCACAAAACAATACAGTTTTATATCTTTATGTTTGAAGCCTGAAATGTGGAAAAAGGTCGCAAAGTTCAAGGGGGCCGAATACTTTCGCAAGGCACTGTATATATATACAGACACACACACTACATTGACCCTCTCACACAAAACACACACACACTCACATACACACACACACATACCGACACAACATAAATACACACGCACACTTTTAAACTCATCATACGCAAAGTTTACAAAGCATTAGGAACACCTTCATAACATTGAGTCCCCCCCCCTTTGCCCTCAAAACCGCCTCAATTCACCGGGGCATGGAATGTACAAGATGTCGAAAGCGTTCCACAGGGATGCAGGCCCATGTAGACTCCAATGCTTCCCACAGTTGTGTCAAGTTGTCTGGATGTCCTTTGGGTGGTGGGCCATTCTTGAGACACACAGGAAACTGTTGAGTGTGAAAACCCCAGCAGCATTGCAGTTCTGGACACACTCAAACCAGTGCACCTGGCACCTACTACCATACCCATCAAAGGCACTTCAATATTTTTTTTCTTGCCCATTCTCCCTCTGAATGTCACACATAAACAATCCATGTCTCAATGCTTAAAAATCCTTCTTTAACTGGTCTCCTCCCCTTCATCTACACTGATTGAAGTGGAGGGATCATAGCTTTCAACTGGATTCACCTGGTCAGAGCAGGTGATCCTAATGTTTTGTATGCTGTTACTCTGTTCTTTATTCTTACTCTTATTATTATCTATCCTGATGCCTAGTCACTTCACCCTGCCTTTATGTACATATCTAGCTCAAATACCTCGTACCCCTGCACATTGATCTGGTACTGGTACTCCCTGTATATAGCTCCACATTGATCTGGTACTGGTACTCCCTGTATATAGCTCCACATAGATCTGGTACTGGTACTCTCTGTATATAGCTCCACATAGATCTGGTACTGGTACTCTCTGTATATAGCTCCACATAGATATGGTACTGGTACTCCCTGTATATAGCTCCACATTGATCTGGTACTGGTACTCCCTGTGTATAGCTCCACATTGATCTGGTACTGGTACTCCCTGTATATAGCTCCACATTGATCTGGTACTCCCTGTATATAGCTCCACATAGATCTGGTACTGGTACTCCCTGTATATAGCTCCACATTGATCTGGTACTGGTACTCCCTGTATATAGCTACACATAGATCTGGTACTGGTACTCCCTGTATATAGCTCCACATAGATCTGGTACTGGTACTCCCTGTATATAGCTCCACATAGATCTGATACTGGTACTCCCTGTATATAGCTCAACATAGATCTGGTACTCCCTGTATATAGCTCCACATAGATCTGGTACTGGTACTGCCTGTATATAGCTCCACATAGATCTGATACTGGTACTCCCTGTATATAGCTCCACATAGATCTGGTACTGGTACTCCCTGTATATAGCTCCACATAGATCTGGTACTGGTACTCCCTGTATATAGCTCCACATAGATCTGGTACTGGTACTCCCTGTATATAGCTCAACATAGATCTGGTACTCCCTGTATATAGCTCAACATAGATCTGGTACTCCCTGTATATAGCTCCACATAGATCTGGTACTGCCTGTATATAGCTCCATTCTTGTGTATTTTATTCCTCTTGTGTTACTATTTTTATTATAATTTTTTAACTGTACATCGTTGGGAAGGGCTCGTAAGCAAGCATTTCAGGGTAAAAACCACACCCTTTGTATTCGGCGCATGTGACAAATCCAATTTGATTTGCTATGATTTTCTGTCATTTGAAAGACAGACAGTACCTGCAGGAAACTTCCATCTGCACCGCATTCTGGGACGGTGTGGCTGCGGACGCTGGACTCCAGGGCCTGACTACGAGCCAGCTGGCACTTGGACTGGGTGGAATCTGAAGGGGGATGTCCAGCAACCATCTCTACTACTTCCATTGGCATATATAATCAATGCAGAAGTGTGTATAGATTGTGTGTACTGTATATATCAGGGATGGTCAACTGGCGGCCCTTTTGAAGGCACTCGGATCAATTTCTACACACAAAAAGGTTTTAGGAACTCAGTCGGGGTCTAAACTTACTGTTGAGAGTAAGAATAGAAGAATAGACCAGGTGCGGTTGTGCATCAGCAGTTTTTCTCTTGTTATGTCAGTCAGTGATAGCAGTGGAGGCTGCTGAGGGGAGGACGACTCATAATAATGGCCGGAATGGAGTGAATGGAATGATATCAAACATGTTTTATGGGGGTTCTCGTGTTTGATACCATTCCATCCACTCCATTCCAGAATTACACTCCATTTCAGCCATTATTATAAGCAGTCCCCCCCTCAGCAGCCTCTACTGACTGATAGTCAGTAAATTAGATAATGTCAGCAATTCTTTTTCAGAATTCGGAGTTAGTTTAGTGGCCAGCTGTCTAAACTTGTTATCATGGTCAAATTACCAGATTGGAGGGCCCCCCATTGATTTTGTCAGTCAGTCTCACTCAGATATCATATTCAAAACTGCAAACATTTCTCTCCGCCCTATGGCAAAATGTGTAGAATTGCATGAAATTAGTACTAAGACAGCTCATTTCCCTCTCTGCCCCATGGCAAAATAAGTGGAATCTTAACAAATTTGCTTTAAAACTGCAACATTTTCTCTACACTCCCATGGCAAAATTTGTAGAACACAGAACCACGAGCAACTGCAGCACCTCATGATGAGTTCAGATTTTTTTGTGGCTCTCACCCCCATCAAAGTTGCCCATCCCTGGTATATATGGGGATTAATAGATGGAATGTATATATGTGTACAGTGTGAATACGCGTGTATAGATGGAGGCGTCCATTACTGACTTTCATAGAATGTACACAGTTTATGGTCACTAAAGGGTACTTACCTGCACAGTGTGCTCGTGGTGCCGTCCGTAGCTGAGTGTTGATGCACTGGGCTCTCTGGAAGGCACACAGGGACATGTAAAGGCGTCCGTTGCTGCCACATACTGTCCGGTGGCGCTCCCTGTGGCAGTCCAGCGCACAGCCCCGGGGCCACATGTTTTCTGGGATCAGAAATGGCTGGAAACAAGCAGCAACACAGGCAGTACAATGCAATTACACCCTCCTGACCTGTACTCTCATATGACACACTTTGACCCCCCCAGCAGCGTACTGTATCAGAGAGATGGATGGAAAAAGAGCAGAGAAGGGCTCGCACCGAAGTTGTGTGACCAATCAGAACACGGGTAAATACACGTTTGGAGTGTTTGGTGTGGACAGACTTAAGCGGAGCTGGTCAAAGAGGGATTAAAAAGGAGCTATTTGTTGGTGCCTTGGCTAGTGGACACTCAGTCTGCTGCTTGTCTGGCACACGAACAGTGCTTCAGTGTCACGCTGGGAAAAGCTGAGAGAGGGAGCACGTAAAAGATAAGCACTGCAGCAGTCAACACATGGCCAAAGTATGTTAAAATAGAGAATAAGGAAATGTGTGTGTGTGTATATCTTGGATTTCACCTGATCCTGTACCTGTGAGAGCTGTTTTTGCTAGCTAACTGCTCTGTAAATAAACAGGTCTAATTGAGGGGAAGGTTCCAGACTCTTCAGGCCCACCTCACCCCCCTGCCTGCCAACTGTGGGCTCAGTCTGTAGCTCATTGTCATGGCTGGAGTAAAGTGCTGTTTTACAGGCCTGCATCCAAAGGGAAGATGCTGGAACATTTCTGTTCGGTCATCTGAATATTGCTGTAATACTGGACCATACACCAGACATGCATGACCTCGAAAATCTCTTACCTGTCCTTGAGTCAATGCTTCAGTACATGACACACACCATCCTAGAGGACACTTATTGCAGAACACGACGGCTGTCCGAGGGCTTTCCCTGTATCCCTGCTATAGTATGGTACACCGCAGCTTTTTCCAGCCTTATTCACAGTCACAGTGGTATTCCTAATCGTTAGTAGGATGCCCGAGGCCTAGACTGCATTTGATAAACTTCTATTGACACACCATGTGTTTTTTTTTACATCAACATTCCAGTGAGGTGGGCGGAGGAGAGACGAGAACAGAGATGGAGAGAGGTACTCGGACCGCAGGCCATTGGCTTCTGCTAAATTGCTAACACATGCTGCCCAGTGCCAGACATTGCACTAAAAGCTAGGTATCACACATGCACTCACACACGGGTCCCTCTCTTGTCGTTGACCTTCACTCCCACTCAGATAACCCTGGACCCAGACCGTGCCCGTCCCCCCAAAGCCCCAGCCATCCTCCAGGCCCGATCTTCAATACCTCTTTGTCTCCTGCTCTCCCTCACATTCTGTCATAGCTCAGTCAATTTGCCATGGTGTGTGTTTCACTGTTTACATAATTTTTCCTGATTGAAAAAAAAAACCCTCTCCTCTGATGAAAGGACCTGCCTGTGCTGCTAGGTGGTGAGGGCATCATTTCATCGATTGATTCCTTGTGGAGGACAGTGTATACTTTGGATGTGTGTGTGCATGTTGGAGGTGGTGTCATTGTGGCTGGAGGACGGGACATGGCTTTCTAACTAGGAGTTCAGTACCACTGAATGGACCAGGTTCAGGTCTAAAGAGTAACTAGTAGCCTTGAGTGAGCTTCTCTGTCCAGGTGCAGTGTTACAACGTGTTCCAGCTACAATTAGCGTCAGTGTTCTGGGCAGAGCGCTGAAGCGTGGACGAACAAGGCGGCAATGTTTTAGGCAACCTGGTGTTAGATTTTATAACTATATATGAAAATATCGCCTTAGTGTGATGAAATACGACGTTTTGGCTGAGACTGAAATGCTGCTGAAAGACTGGCACGTGTATTTTTACATCCATATCAGTCACTTATGTTGAAATAAGCCCCCTCCCCTGTCGTATGCGGAGTAAAAGTAATGAGACCAGTGAATCAGGCACGTGAAGAGTTTTCCTCCATTCATCTCTATGGCGTGGCAGGAAGTCTGGACAGACAAAACAGCCTGTGTGTGCAATTTGTCATGCGCCTGCAGAATACAAAACAACCAAACATTGCAGACACTCGCAGACATGCTAAACATGTGCACTTTCACAGCCGAGTCCTGTACAAGTACACCTTCTCTCACCTTTCAAAATTGGCATGGTAACCAAACACACTGAAACCTGTACACATGTACTGTATGCACACACTCAAACAGGTACAGTTCCTTCAGAAAGCATTAATAGCCCTGAACTTATTCCACATTTTGTTGTGTTACAGCCTGAATTCAAAATGGATGAAATAGATTCTCACCCATATACACACACACACACAATACCTCATAATGACCAAGTGAAAACATACTTAGACATTTTTTGCAAATGTATTGAAAATTAAATACAGTATTCTCTCATTTACACAAGTATTCACACCCCTGAGTCAATACATGTTAGAATCACATTTGCCAGCAATTACAGCTCTGAGTCTTACTGCACAAGTCTATATGAGCTTTGCACACCTGGATTGTACAATATTTGCACTTTAAAAATGTTTTTTTTTTAAATGATTCAAGCTCTGTCAAGTTGGTTGTTGCTCATCGCTAGACAGCCATTTTCAAGTCTTGCCTTAAGCCACAACTGTAACTAGGCCACTCAGGAACGTTCAATGTAATCTTGGTAAGCAACTCCAGTATATAATTGGCCTTGTTTTATGTTATTGTCCTGCTGAAAGGTGAATTTGTCTTCAAGTGTCTGTTGGAAAGCAGGCTGAAGTAATTTTCCTCTAGGATTTTGCCTCAAATCCATTTATTTGTATCCTAAAAGCTCCCTAGTTCTTGCCCATAAAAAGCATACCCATAACATGATGCAGCCACCACCATGCTTAAAAATATGAAGAAGTGAAGTGGTACTTGGATGTGCCCCAAACTTAACATTTTGTGTTCAGAACATAGTTACTTTCTTTGGCACTTGTTTTGCAGTTTTACATTAGTGCCTTATTGCAAACAGAATGCATGTTTTGGAATATTTTAATTATGTACAGGCTTCCATCTTTTCACCCTTTAATTTACTGTACGTTAGTATTGTGGAGTAACTACAATGCTGTTGATCCATCCCCAATTCTCCTATCACAGCCATTCAATTCTGGTGAAAGCCCTGAGCAGTTTCCTTCCTCTCCAGCAACTGAGTTAGGAAGGACAGGTTTTTTTGATAAACCATCCAAAGTGTAATTAATAACTTCACCATGCTCAAAGGGATATTCAATGTCTGCTTTTTTTTACCCATCTACCAATAGGTGCCCTTCTTTGTGAGGCATTGGATAACCTCCCTGATCTTTGTGCTTGAATCTGTGTTTGAAATTCACCACTCGACTGAGGGACCTTGTATGTGTGGGGTACAGAGATGAGGTAGTCCTTCAAAAGTAATGTTAATCAATAATATCGCACAGAGTCCATGCAACTTGTGAAGCACATTTTTACTCCTGAACTTATTTAGGCATGCCATAACAAAGGGGTTGAATACTTATTGGCACAAGACATTTCAGCTTTTAATTTGTTATGAATCTGGAAACATTTCTAAAAACATAACTCCACTTTGACATTATGGGTAGGCCAGTGACTAAAGTTAAGGGGTGTGAATTATTTTTGAAGGCACACACCCGTTTTCCCTCGGGTAAAATAAAAAAATACGTTTCAATATTTGCCTTTAGGCGGTTTCTGGCCTGCGGTCTGGGCTAGTTAACCAGTGTTTGTCTACTCCATACACTACCTCTTTAGGGAACATTGGCTTTATAGACTTTCTCAGATTCCACTCCATGGCTTGGAGGTAGGTGTGGCCCCTTACAAACTGATCTTGGATCAGCTTGTCATACTCTAATCTCCTAAATGATTATGGTCAGTACTAAACTAAACCGACTTTAGATCACTTTGAGAGCTCTATGACTCAAGGTAACAGGTATGCCCTTAATTCATGGCTGTAACCAATCTGAATGAAAAGGGTTTCAACACTGCTTGAGATGGCAACCATTCCTTTCTGTCTATTATAGTCTACTTCACTCAGCCAGAGCACAGATGTAATAAAACGTTTTGCATTCACGTTTAGTTATGTTTTAAAACGCACCATCGGTGATTGGATGTTGGTTTAAGTTCAGGTGACAATCACAGAATGATAATAAAAAAAATGTAACAGTTCATGCTAGACTGTCTCTCAAAATGAGCACTTCTGAAGTATGAAAGTGTAAATCCTTGAGGACTTACCGGTGACCTCTCAGTTTGAATAGACTCCGAGAACAAGATGATGAGCAGCACGAGACAGGTGAACACCAGCATACTGCCCAGGCGCGTGGCTCTGCTGGAGGTGTTGCGCGCACTTCTGTCTCTGTGGCAAAGCTCGGTGTACAAGTCGCCAGCCAATCAAGCCTTGGGTGGCACCGTTAACGCAAGAACGTTAAGGGCAGCTTTGTATCTTCTTTTCACTTTCAGCAGGCCATTTTGTTGGTAAGCGGCAGATCTCTTGACAAGTGGAACGACAAAACGGGTAGATCCCAAATTGTTGCGCTTTCCGCAAAACCAGTGGCAAGTGATGAATAATCAGAAATAGTTTCACGGGGAAATGTCTTCAAAAACACGCACTATAATTGTAAATATGGTTCTCTGTCATCCTGGATTTGAACGCAGACTACATGAGCATCAAGACCTCCCCGGTCAAATCCCTACCGTGGCGTTATCCCCAAGTAGCCAGCCCCTTTCCGTTCGACAATAACGTGCGTAACTGCTGCACAACTGGTTGCCATACTTCAGGCCTACTTGTTCACAGTGGGCTATTGTATAAAAAGTAGTTATAGCAATACACATAGTATTATTATTATTTTTTTAAATCTAAATCTACTAGTGTTTTATAAAACGTTAATAGGCTCATTTGTAGAGGTTAAAACGGTCTACGACTAGGCTACTGCTGGTCCCAAGTCTCCCTCACGTGGACATTAACATGCAGACTAGACAGCCCATAGGGCAAGCAGCTGATTTACACGTATCCTACCAGGAGGAAATGACTATTTGCTTATTTTAAAAGGTAGTATGAGTAGGCCC
This sequence comes from Oncorhynchus mykiss, assembly GCF_057628025.1. Taxonomy (NCBI): domain Eukaryota; kingdom Metazoa; phylum Chordata; class Actinopteri; order Salmoniformes; family Salmonidae; genus Oncorhynchus; species Oncorhynchus mykiss. The sequence continues at coordinate 14,116,762 of NC_143048.1, forward strand.
ATTAACTGTTCAGAGTCAAAGGCTATGTGTGTGCCAAGAGAAGGAAAATAAAAACAGAGACCAAGTCATAGTATTTTATAAGGAAACTTTATGTGTGCTTGTGAAATTCACTTTTAGACAGAAGGCTGTTTTGCAGTTTCCAGTACAGCAGATAAGGTTTGATATTAAAGAGTACAAAAAAAAGAGAAGAAATCACAAATCCAAAGCTCAATGCTTTCCAACCTTGCAGGTAAAAGTACAAGCTTTTGGCCCAAGTCGTATTTTTTTTTCCTCGTCACTCTGGCTCCCCCCCCCCCCCCTTCACAAATATTAAAGAAATAAAACAAAATGTCATGCACTTAATTTAGTCGATTAATTTCTTCAAATCAATTCCCACCATTTCTCTCTGAACTCTGTGATATTGGATATAGATGATTGCATAGATTGGTAGACAGTAATTTCCTTTTTATTTAAGACATAATGGAATGTTTATTAAGACTCTGGCCCCCTCCCTTCACCCTTCTTTATGCTGGGTCCCTCCCCACCCTGCTGTGTAGAGAAGACAGACAAGGAGCTGGAGGGTTGCGAGGGAGCGAGAGACAGGGCTGTAGCCACTAACAGGCACATTTTTTTTGTTCTCCCATCGTTTCCAACTTCCTCGGGGAACTCTCTAAAGCAGTGTTCCTATAGAAACAATTCAGCCGATGGTAGCGGTGGGCCTTCACTTTGTCCATGTAAGCTTTACATGACCTGACATGCT